>NW_008617720.1:0-6230 GCF_000691845.1 Merops nubicus | reverse complement strand
AGAGCGTCACCGCCGGCGCTGCGAGGGGGTCCCCGCCCGCCGCTGCCCCTGCGCCGGCTCCACGCAGGTCCGTCAGTACAGGGCGTTATTTGTTCATTGAGTAACAGCTCCCACGACAGCAGCTCGGCCCGTGTGCCAGCCCCACGGCTCAGCTCACCCCCAACTCCCAGTGTTCTGGCAGCTTTGGCTTGCACCACTTCATGCAGGAAGAAAATGAAGCCTGCGTGCAAAACTGAGGGGCCTTCACAGGAGCTGAAACGGGGTTCTGAGGAGTTTCATCATGGATGCACGTGGTGTTCAACACTCTTTGGAGAAGTTCAACACCCATGCAGGAAACTTCACTTCACTGCAGTGGCAGAAGTCCACTGGCAGAAGAACTGGGGGATCCTTGTGGTCCCTTCCAACCCTGACAGATTCTGATCTGTTTTAGCAGAGGACTTTAGAGCCCTAATGGCTCAATGGTTGGACTTGATGATCTTGGAGGTCCCTTCCTACCTAAATGATTCTATGATTCTAAGTCAGAGGTTCAGCTCAGAACAGTGGCTCCTCTGCAAAATTCACCCAAGAACAAAACTTCTTCTGCTTATAGCTGTCTCTGCCACAACATACATCCAAGTTTGTTAGTGGATTGGAATTAGATGAAGATTTTCTATAGCTGATTTCATACAATTATGGAATGGTTTGGGTGGAAGGGACATTTCAAGGCCATCTGGTCCAACCCCCTGCAGGGACAGGGACATCTGCAGCTAGAGCAGGGTGCTCAGAGCCCCGGCCAACCTCCCCTGGGATGGTTCCAGGGATGGGGCAGCGACCACCTCTCTGGGCAGCCTGTTGACTTCTTCTAAACCTCTTCAAACAACAAGCCTGCTGGAAGTTTGGGATCATAATAGTTTCAGTCAATACCAAAGTAGTAAACACATCTTATCGAGCCCCTGTTTTTATGAAGTCCATCATAGGCAGGAATCTGTGATGCAGCTGTGCTTGCTCTTCATTAGAACATGTCCACCACATGCAAGGCTTCATGACTCCACATAGAAGAGTATCACATTGGTTATCAAAATTAATTTTGATGAGTAATTAAGCCAGGGAAGCAGCAGGGCCTACTCCTGCCTGAAAGGTGACACTTCAAAGCAAGGCCCCTTAACTGCCCCACACTACCTCTGTTCAGTCTCCCACCAACACTGTCAAACATCATCACCTCTAATCACAGCAGTGAAGCAGTAACAGCCACCAAAAAGCAGAGCTTTACATCAACAAACAGCTTTACATCAAAGACTCTTCTTGTCCCAAGCACAGATGTTTGGCTCACAGGCTGTCACACCCCAGCAGAACACAGCAAAGGACACCTCA
Organism: Merops nubicus; assembly: GCF_000691845.1. Lineage (NCBI taxonomy): Eukaryota > Metazoa > Chordata > Aves > Coraciiformes > Meropidae > Merops > Merops nubicus. The sequence continues at coordinate 4,880 of NW_008617720.1, read as the reverse complement.
GGTTCCCATAGCTGAGCAGAGGTCTGTCCTTCAGCACCAAACAAAGTCCCCTGGCACACAGACCAGGCAAGAGGGATGGCAAGAGAGAGTGTCTTAAGAGAAAACCCATTTATTCAACAATAAATGACAAATCCTCTGAGTCCATTCAAAGAAAGGCACGAGCAGGTTGCTGCTTTCATCTTGCAGCATCACTTCACACCCTCAAGCCTGACAGCCCAGCCAGACTGAGGAGGGAGAGGAGATGGAAGCATGTAGGGCAAAGTTATGAGCATTCCTTCACCTGGGGACTTCTGCCACTTCAGAGTCCCTGCAAACCCCAGCAGGGTCACCTGTGGAGGGCAGGGGAAACGCTCAGCTGTGGCTCACACATCTCAGCACCCCAGGACACCCACGCCAGCTCTGCAGGCCCTGCACAGCGTTCCCCCCACGTGAAAACAGCCCTGTGTGTTGCCAGCTAAAAAATTACCAAGAAGTTACACACGGGATGTTTTGGGGCCAAACACTGGAGTGTGTGTTTGTTTGGTTTTATTTGTGTTGGTTTTTTTTCACTGAGGAGGCCTGACCTCTGGCTGTGCAGAGCAAAGGGCACGGGCATTTGCGTCACTTCGAGCGGCGCTGGCAGCTCCCGGGTCAGTGTACCCGCTCTGGAGGGGAGATGCAACACCAGCCATCCTCCTGGGGGGCAGGACTGCTACCTACTTCACCTCCTGTGGCAGCAGGATCAAAAGAAGCACCTCTGCCTATTCTGTGGCAGACTGTGAGCCTGTCCCTGCAAGTCCTACCCAATGTTCTGTGCTGAGCGTGAGGTGAAGCCTGGGGAATGACCCAGGATGCTGCCAGGGTCTGGAAGGAGGCCAGAGCACCCCAACAAATACAGGAGAACAACTTCCACCCTCTCCCCAGCATCCAAATCAAGTCAGGTTGGACCTTCCCAGCCCCCTTGTGCCCAAGATGTGCTGTCAGGGTGTGTTCTTTTTTTATTTTGCAAGTTCCTTACTTGTGTGGCTGGGGATGGAGTGGGTGAGGAGAGCTTCAAAACACCGTCCCGAGGCCAGAGCAGAAAGATGGCATAGACAGCAGGTCCCTTGGAAGTGTACCTACGAGAGCAAGAGTTCAGGAGAGGCCCATAAGAGAGAACCAGACATGAGCTTGAACTTCCCACACAGCAGGAGAACTCTGGCTTGCCCAGTGTCACCACACAGGGGTCACCCACTTTCCCCTCATCCCAAAATCTGTCACTTTGGACCCACCAGCCAGTCGGCACTGGCTGATGAAACCCAAACAAAGTCCATGCCTGCTTCCTAAAGGCAAACGTCACTCGCTGCTCTCTCGTTGCCTCAGCTTGCTGCCAGCAGAGTGGAGATGCTGCCTTACCCCACGGCTGCTCAGCACTTCTACCAAACACACTTGGGCACTAATTGTGCTTTGTAGCAATTCCTGGCTCTTGACGCACTCTGCCCTTCTCAGCAGAAATCTAACAGTGCTGAGGGCTCTTATATAACAGCTTGCAGGCCAACACTGCTTCATGTACAGCCTGGATATGTTGAGAGGAACGAGGCTTGTGCAACTCAAACCAGCCAGGACTGCTGCACAAACAGCCCTGACAGCAGCAGTGTGGAAACTTTCTTGAAGGAAGGGTTCTTTTTTTTGCAAATCCAGCAAGATGGACAAAGTCCTAATATTTATCCTCCTCTTTCAAACAAGATATTCCTTAGGTAACACCCTGAGGCAGTAACTGAGCACTCCAAGTGTAGGATATGAACTAAATGTCACCTGTACCTGAGCAGTGGGGTCCTTACCAGACTGTGTCTGTGCTGTTCTCCATCTGCACTCTCCACGGCTTCGATTCATAAATTGCCTCCCCATTCGTGTCCAGCCACCTGCCAAGGGCCAGAAGTCTTTCTTGGAAGATGGGAACAATCACCCCTTCTTTTGTAGGCCCCACGTTGAGAAGATAGTTGCCTCCAAAACTCACAGTCTGCACTAGCTCCTGTGACAGATAAATCAAGGTAACAAATTGCATTATCTTCACCTTTGACAACAAAGAAACCTCTTTTTTTTTTAACCACTCCTTTAACTCCAGCCTGGCTGTACCAAACACATGACAACCTTTTCTGCAAGCAGGAGGATGAAGGAAACCTCCTCAGTAACTCCCCCATAGCTGTTGATTCAGATTTCTTACCTCAATGATGCTTGCTTCATCCATCAACTCAGCAATACTCATGTTGCTTCGGTAGCCCCAGGAAAGCCTGTCCACTGAGGAGCACATCTCCCACTTGTGAGGGGGCAGAGTCCCTGGCCTGTATTTGTCAGCACAGTTGTAGTAGCCTCCATGGTGGCAAGAGCAGTTATTACACCAGCGATCATTAACAACAACAGTGTCCTGGAAGAAGAAAATCAGCTCAGTAGGGAGAATGTTTTGTCTTGGGCTTTTCAGCTTGTGTTCATCCCTCCTACGTCAGCAAAAGCATCTAAGTTAGGATGGAAGCACCTAAAACCTGCTGTGTAATCAATGGAAAGTGTGAGAAGATCTTCCAGAGAAGGCTGAATCCCTCTCTGGGAGAGCCTGTCTCTGTTTACTCAGGTAGAAGTTGAGGCAACATGGTTCCTGGCCTCTGAGCCCCCCATGTGTGTGCTTTAAAAGACACAAGAGTCTTCTCACAGGAGCACAGCGTAGGTTTCTTACTTTTTCTGAAAGAACCAAGCACATTTGGCATCTGTCAAGGAGGTTTGTGATTGGATCACAGTCATACCTCACTGCTGCCAGACCCCCCACACCCCCAGGATGCCAGAGGCCACGAGGGGCAGCTGGGAGTGATACCTTGACAGGACTATCATTATAAAGCCAGGCAAGGAAAGAGGTCGAATTCCAGTACGACTCCGGAGCTTCCCAGTCTCCATCCGACCAAATCAAATCTGGTTTATATCTAGCAGAGAGATGAATGTTATTTCAAAAGGGCTTATTTGCTCTCCCCATAAAGGAAGCACTGTGGCTCCACTTCCTCTTCCTATTGCCTGACATCACCAGGAGGCTCGTGCTGTCACTTTCTGCTTTGGACAAAGCTTTGAGTGAGGCTCTTGCAGCAGTAAAGAATGATGTGCTGATCACAGCTCAAGTCTTCCAAAAAACCAGAAGTTTGCATCTCAGAGGCAATTATGAGGCATATTCTTGACCTGGGACAATGGCCATTTGGAGCAACACCTCCAAGCCTCCTCTTTTTGTCAACAAGGCCAGGATGTAAATTCACAGTGGCATTGCTCTTCTACTCTACTCAATACTGAGCAGCTTGCTCCTCCTTCAAAGCCACCCTGCACAAAGGCAGAGAAAGGGAACTGCTCTTGTATAAGAGGTTTTTCCCTACCTTATTCTACAAATTATCCACAGGGCAAATGTGAACCCCTTTTCTAATTACCACAAATGGTTACTGGTAAGTAAATAGATTTGCCTTGGCAAAAATTAACATTTGTCACCTCTCTTCTCTGCATCCACTTTGCATCTTTCTCTACAGCACTGAAACCAGGAAATGCTCTGGATTCCCAATGCGTGGCAGCTCTTACTTTAAGACAAGATCATAAAGTTCTGGCATGGTCTTCTTTAAAACGAAGTTCTGGGTCTTGAAGCCACTTTCTTTGTCAGCTAGATAGAGTGGATTAAACCACTCCAACAGAGAGTGATACAGTCCATAGTGTATGTTGCTGAAGGACAGAAAACAGAGGAAAGAGTTAGGCTGGCAGTAGGGATTAAGAACCAGCAGCAGATTAGATTACTGGCATTATTATTCCACGGAAGTTTTCATGAGTCTGAAACAACTACTTTTTTCAGATTAAACTTGTCGTTTTCTCCAGTTTCTCAAGAACAGCCAGAATTTGACAGACACAGATGAACAGAACAGCCCAGCCTGGCAGTGCCATACCTCTCCCTGAGGGCTTGTCCCAGCTCTCCTACCAGATCTCGGTGGGGCCCCGTATCCACAGAATTCCAGTTCCAGGACACGGGTGATCCCCAGTTGGTGAAGCCTTCATGGTGCTTCGTGGTCAGTACCACGTATCTGAGGGGAAAAAAAGTACTGGATCAGGATGACAAAGGAGCTACCCAAGACATTCCCCAGCCTCACAGGCAATCCCTGTCACCAAACAAGCATGGGACTGAAAAGCCATGCTGAGGAGCCTTTCATTACCCTTTAAACTTAGAAGGAACTACAGGAACAATAGAGAGTTTAAATGGATTTTAAAGGTGAGGAAGAATGAAGAGTTGAGGCCCACCATCTCCTCAGCACACTGGGCATGACCCTGCAGGGATCTCCAGAACTGCTCAGGAAACCCAAGCCCTTGGGGATCCCCAGACTTGGCCCTTCCATCCCCTGAGAGACCTCTCCACAGTCCTGGGAACCCCAGGAACAGCCACACCCCTGCCCCATCCTCTCTGAGCCTCCCCCTCAGGGACCCCCAGACATGGCTCCCACATCTGCTTGGTGACACATCCTGTCACAGATCCCCAGAAATGGTTTCCTCATCCCCTCAGGTAGCCCTGGGCATGACACTGGTCCCCTCAGGGACCCTCTGTCCCCTCAGAGGCCCCCAGACATGGCTCCTCCATCCGCTCGGTGGCCAGGGACCACCATCTCCTTACAAAACCCTAGAAACGGCTCCTCTATCCCCTCAGAGGCTGCTGGCCATGGCACTCATCCCCTCAGGGACCCCAGGACCCATCGGCCGTCTCCTCAGGGACCCCCGGACCCACCTGCCATCCCTTCAGGGAGCCTCAGACCCATCCACCATCCCCTTAGGGACCCCTGGGCATGGCACCCAACCCCTCAGGGACCCCTAGACCCACCCTCCAACCCCTCAGGGACCCCCAGACCCATCCTCCATCCCCTCAG
>NW_008617719.1:414-2642 GCF_000691845.1 Merops nubicus | reverse complement strand
CAGGGAGGTGAAAAGCTCACAAAGAAGGCTTCTTTATCCAGAGGTTAAAAAAAAGGCAAGGTTTAGCAGGTAGGTTGGATCTTTTTGCTTCTCCTTCATGAAATCAAAGCCCGAGAGGCACCAAAGGGATTCAAAGGCAGAAGTGGCCCAGGGTGAGCAGCATGAGGAGACAACTCCTCCAGCAGCACTCTGAAGTGGTGAAGCCTCTTTGTGGGTGCTGCTGAAGGAGAGGATGCGACCGACGGCCAAGACACCACTGGCACCTTCCTAGGAGGCCACTGCCCTGCACTCGAGCCTGGTGATGTTCTGCCAGCAGCAGGGATGAGGCCAGAGCAGTGGGGAAGGTCACTGCAGGGTCACCAACAGCACGTGGTGGCCGAGCATCTGAGATGCTGCTGGGCTGGAGGAGGAGTGTGGCTTTGGCATCAGTGAGGTTTGGACACAGTGCCCTTGGCAGTGCTGGGCTTGGTCAGCCTGGACTCGCCATCCTTAGAGACCCACAAAACGCAGCCTCAGGAGCCCTACCCACACATGCTTTGAGCAGAGGTTGGACCAGAGATGCCCAAAAGCCCCTCCCAACCTGAACTGCTCTGTGATTTATCTGCTTGAGCCATTCTACAACCCCACCATGTGTGTCTGACACAACAGACAGGGGCAAAGTCACCAGCTGCACCACGGCACCCCAGTGCAGCAGCCCTGGGAGATGCCTCCAAAACCATCCTGTGATTTGCCTGGATGACAGGAAACACCCAAAATCCAGCCTGCTCCAGGCTCAGCCACTCTCACACCAAAGAAGTTTCTCCTCCTGCTCAGACAGAACCTCCTGGGTTCCAGATGGTGCCTGTTAAGTACCACAAAGCAAACCTGCACCTCAACCCGTAACTCAAGACAGCTTCCAACTCTACCCCTCAGAAGTGAGAATTTTTGTAGGCTGGACCAAAACGACTCAAAATCAGCCCAGCACTGATTCTCACAGATCTGCTCGCTCCCATCCCACCCCACACGGACCTCCTGCAGTGCCAGATCCAGCCCTGGCTCCACCACAACAGCCACGAGGGGTGGAGACGGGCGGCCTCACCTCGATGATGTCCGCGTTGGTCCGGCTCTCGTGGGGCTCGTTGTACTCGGTGTACTTGAGCAGCACCTTGTCCATGTCGGTGCTGGCATACTGGAACAGCTTGTTGGAGTGGTTGAAGATGATGAGGGCGATCTCACAGTCGCAGAGGACGCTCAGCTCGTAGGCTTTCTTCATCAGACCAAACTTGCGCTTGGTGAAGGTCACCTGAAAGCAAGGAGAGCTGTGGTCACTGCCAAGGACCAAACGCCTCCCGGAGAAAGCTGCCCCAGCCACTGGAGGAAGAGCAGAAGGAAGGGGAGGGCAGAGGGAATCTTCTGTCCTCAGTTTCCCCAACAGGCCAACCACCCCAAGCTCTCCTCGCTCACCTCCCCCTTCCAGCCGGTTCTATCGCTGCCTATTTTGGGATCCTCCACAGCAGACACTTCACAAGCACAAGGATGATTATCAGCGTTGGAAATCACATATTGCCAAATCAAGAGAAAATAAATTTCAGCAAAATCCCCAGCAGAGCAGCCATCTGTCCGGGGGCTGCGGGCTCTTGGCTTGGTTTTTTTTCAAGTTGGATATTCAGGCAGTGGAGATCTCGGCCTCACCCGCTGCAGCAGCACGGTGAGCACCCCACCCTGGGGCTACAGAGCTGGGGGCTCCGTAGGACAAGAAGCAACAGCCTCAAGTTGCCCCAGGGGAGGTTTCAGTTGTCCCTGAGGAACAATTTCTTGCCCTGGAGGGTTGCGTGCCAGGCTGCCCAGGGCAGTGGTGGAGTCCCCACCCCTGGAGGGGTTTCCAAGCCGTGGAGATGTGGGGTGAGGGACACGGGGCAGTGGGGACCTGCCCATGCTGGGGGCTGGGTTGGACTCAAAGGTCTCTTCCAGTGAAAACAATTTCAGATTCTGTGAAGCTGCCCAGGGTGCTGCTCCACACCCCTCACCCACCCACCCCTGACCCTCTCCTCCTGCCTCCCAGCACCCACTTCTCTCAGCAGCTTGCGCTTCCCAAAGGGCACCTCATGCCCCCACAGCAGGTGCCCATCCACCTGTTGTGCCCCTCTCACCGTCCCCATAACCTCGTGGGGACACTCTTCCCTATCTCCTGCCCACCCAGGGTGTCACCACCCTCGTTCCCTGGGTCCCCCAGGCCCTCCCCAGCTCGA
>NW_008617719.1:0-211 GCF_000691845.1 Merops nubicus | reverse complement strand
CGGTGCCAGGCAGCCGTGGGGCCGTGCTCCCCAGCCCATGCTTGGCTCTAACAGGACCCAGCCGGTGGGGACGGAACCAGGAACTGGTTTGGGGCCCTCCCCTCACCCCCACAACGAGTGGCTCACTGCTGGGCCGATGGCCTCACAGCAAAGGGGGAAGGGAAGCAAGAGGTGGGGGGGTCACAGCTCTGCCCTCAGCGTGGTGAGGGGC
>NW_008617718.1:3207-3411 GCF_000691845.1 Merops nubicus | reverse complement strand
ACCGCGGCGGGATTGGGCTGCCCCCTGGCAGGGAGGGCACAGCGGGGCTGTGGGGATCTGCCTCCTCGCTCTGCTCTCCCACGGGTCGGCTCTCGCACGAGCGCTTTTCCTCTCTTCGTTTTTCAAATCTTCACTTTGCTCTGGGCACAGGGTCCAGGTGCTTTTTACTGGGCAGTACAAAACTTTTCCCCTATGTTAATTCAA
>NW_008617718.1:0-2985 GCF_000691845.1 Merops nubicus | reverse complement strand
AAACAGTGATTGCTTCTTGGGAAGCCCCTTGTGGGTTTTCTTCCAGACCTGCATGCTGCAGCAGCCAGAAGCTTGGCTGTGTTACTGCGTTGCCGGCTGCGAGTCTTGCACCTCAATCCCTTCATGAATGTTTTGGGCTTTAGAACAAACAAAAACCCCAAACAAACAAACAAAAAAAAACCCCAAAAACAAAACAAAACAAAACACAAACCACCCAACCTGGAATCTTCTCAGAAAATAAAGAAATGGGGGAAGTTTCTTGGAGCGGCTCCTTTAGAGCAACTCCATGGCTGTCTTTTGAGTCCTCAGACTTGTAGAAAAGTGACAGGAGAAAGTTATAGTTTCCTTTCTTCTCTCTCCCTCTTTTTTTTTTTTTTTTCCCCCCTTATTCCCCCCCACCCCCCTTCGCTTTTTAGAGATTGGTGATAAGGAATTCTAACTACTTAATGAGCTGGGAGAGGCCTCTCTCCATTGGAGTGGAGGACTCCAGGTGGCACTTTGACAGATTGGACAGGTAAGGCAGGAGAGCCCCACCTCCTCCTCCTTGCCTATAGTTAAGTATATAAGGGAAACTTCAATTATGCAGAGAGGCACACTCCGAGTCCTGTTATCTTCCAAGTAGCATCACATATTTTTAGGGTCTTCTAGGGGGTGGGAGGTGTTTGTCAAAATCCTGGAGCCAGAAGAAAGAACAGCAGCATTGATCAATTTGACTGCTAACATGTTGTACCTGGAAAACAATGCCCAGTCCCAGTATAGCGAGGTAAGGATTCTAGGTTTGAGCTATGATATCTTTAATATAACTTTATTTTTAGTAAATGTGTGTGAATTCTTCACCCCTGTAGTCCTGAAGTTAGGTGTGGGCTGAACACTTGTTGTTTGAAACTTTTGTACTTTACAATGGGATGCAGAGTTTACTGGGATAAATATCTAAATGAGAGTAAACTTTCTGGGTCTTTACATTTGGGACCATGAATTTGGTTTGGGAACCTTGATCAGCCAGACATGCTTTTCTGTCACTGGAGAAGCTGGGCAAAGCAGTCGCTTACTGTGGGCAATGCAAACAGGTTGAGTTCCGATAGCAGTCTGAATGGTACCTGTGTTGACTGTGTTACAACTCATTTAGTAGTCTTTTATTGCCAAAATTACTGCTCATTGTTAAAAGTGGGATAGCATCTAGGAAATGACCAAAAATACATTATAAACCTTTTCTTACTTTACCTTCCTAAGTAAAATAATACGCAAGCAAAGGTTCTCTGCTGCAAGTTTTGCGTGAGCGTCCACACCAATAATTTTTACCCAGTGCTGTTTATACCTTGCCTCCTAAATTGCAGCAGCAAGGTATTTTATACAGGGCATTTGTCTAAACATATTGTATGAGGATGAATGTGTGAACAATAGATGCGTGTTACTTTCTACAGCACTTTACACTGCATGGGCGCGAGTGGAACACAAACTTCATATGCAGCTTTGATTTTTTTTTTTGGTATAATTATTGCTTTTATTTATTTTATTACTTTTAACTAACTGGGTCAATGCTGTGTAAGACTGTAGTGGAGAGAACTGCCACACGCTGTGCAAATCTTTGAGGAAGTTACCTGGAGTTGAGGGAGATCTAAGAACAATATTGGTTTACATTCCAGTGGAGACAGCAGCTGTGTTGACACTCCTCAGAATGGCAATGCAGCAAAAGCTCCTCTGCGTGTGTGTGTGTATTCCTGGTGAAAAAGCTTCAAGTGGAGGGCATAGGGTATGAGACACAAAGCAGACAGAAGCTCAGCCACTTGGAAAAGAAAACAAAATACTGATTGCGAGGCCAAGAGCGCAGCTAGGAGATATGATAGCTGGCGAGGAAAAGCCTGTTAAAAGTACACTTGGGGCTCGCACGCCTGGGAGGGCAGGTTTGTGACTCAGGGAGAGCAAGGGGTAAACTGAAACCAGTGTGTTTCCCTGTCCCCCCTTCTGCAGGGTGCACAGACACCCATCGTGTATGTGGTTCCTAGCTGCTGCGCAGAAAACCCGAGTTTGTGACTATTTTTTCCCCTGGGTTAATTATAAACCCTTAAATGTGGAAAGAGCACTTCTTGGAGTGTTTGCTTGGCATTATTTGTCTGCTGCTATCTGATCAACTTTCGCTGAATAGTAGTGGTGGGGCTGTGGAGTCCCCATGGTTGACTTGCTGGGCTCATCTGTCAGAAGCGATGCACTCGGGAGCGTTCTCATTCTGCTTAAATGCTGCTCTTCACCATTGCTGTCGTAAGATGTTTTTGAAAGGCTTTAACTCTGATTTTTTTTGTTTGTTTTATTTTTAAAAGTTTTACTTCCTCTACTCCAGTCCCTCTTTCCCCTGCTTGCATTTGAACATGATGCCCTGACTGTTCATCCAGGGAAATGTTGTACGCTGGGGAAGGAAAACGTGATTAGCATTGACTTGGCTTTATTTCTGAGGATGAGCAGCCTTTCTAATGACTCGTCCCGAAAGAGAGGGAAACTTGTTAATGTTCAATTAAAATATATTAGTGATGATGAGCCTCGCCCATCCTAAGCTTGAAAACAAGATGTAGGCTTTGGTGCAGTTTCCTTAAAAAGAAAAAATAATTGAAAAAGGCTCAGTGTGGAAATAGAAGTAGCTATTTGTTGCAACTGGTACTTGCTGGGGTTTAAATTTTAGAGCTATTGCTGGTGGGGGGAGAAGGCGGCCACATCAACTCATGAAAACTTGGTATAGACAACAGGCTTGGTTGAAAAAAAGACAAAAGGACTTAAAGGAGGCAGAGAGGCAGTCAAGGGGTTGTTTTTCCTGTTGGAATAAAACTCCAAAATGGCGAGCATGGAGTTCAGAGCCTGTTCCTCAGGGCGCTTGGCCCAGGTGCCCCAGGATGCTCGCTGCCTGCTTGCAGATGCTGAGGTGTTCCTCCACACCCACCGGCGGTACGGCGCGTTCCACCCCGCGGCCTGGGGACCGGCCCTTGTGCAAGCCCCGGC
>NW_008617717.1:0-6385 GCF_000691845.1 Merops nubicus | reverse complement strand
TTCTGATGGTTATTGGTTCTGCTAGAGAAAAATATTTGAGAGCTGTGATTGACAGCAATGTTTAAATGGATAATGGTTACCCATTTAAAGGCCTCTTTTTTTGTTTTTGTATGGTGAGAGAGAAAGGTATGAAAAATTAAGCTTCCTTTAAGTTCTACTTTTTAAATACTGTACGGAAAGGGAAGAGTGTGTTACCTCACGTAAAGTGAAACTTGGAGTACTCTGAAGTCCTGAGTTTGAAATATGGTAAATTCAGTGGGTGGCAGTCTCACCATCAATCAGATAAGTTTTACACAGAATTACTTCTAGTAGGAAAAAATGATGATGCGGTTGCAGATGACTGGTCAGGGTGATGATCAAAGGAGCTCTGAGGCTAGGAAGCAAAACTTTTGGCCTTACTGTAATTTACGTATGAGGATTTTTATGTTAAAACTTCGCAGTTCTGTGCAACCTTAATTTAATGAAGAAAACATTCTAAAGAGACAGGATAGTATAACTGGCTCCATTTGATGTGTATGTATGTGAAAATTGCAAAATAGAAAAATGAAGGAATACAAATGATACCTGAAGGCTCATATTTAAAAATGACCTCTTCAAACTTGAGTAATAGGGACAGGTTTGGAAGCAAGTACATGCCTTTAGAAGTATTTAAAAGTGCTCTAAAAGTCATATCTGAAGTGTCTGTTTTGAGAACGCACAATAAACCGTTTTGGGAGCAGTAACTCTCCCAGACAGTCCAAACTCCCATTGTTTTTTTCTGCTGCAGTGGTATCTCACACACATCTCAGCTGTAGTCAGACTCCCTCTCTGGCTTAGCACTTGACAGCCAGTAAATGCCCCAACAGCCAGAAAACAAATCATGGTCTTCATCACTCTCAGCCCTGCCAGTTCAGATAACTTATGACACCTTCTTCCTCCAAAGGTCCTCCTGTAAGGTGACCTGTCATTTGAACCTTCATAATTCTTTTCTAATGAGCACTAAGCAGTTAGTTGTGACCAGGGATATTAATAAATCATAAGCTCTACAATGTAATTAGCGCACTGCAGATTTTCAACTCATGTTACAGCACACGTGGCCAACTGGGTGGGTGACTTTTAGGGGTAGAAAAATATAGGAATGGGGGAAATCAGAATGAAAACAAGTCCTAAATATAGAAGGTTCTTCTCATCAGCAGTTGTGCGACTCTGTGTGATCCCTTTGAGTATTTAAAAAAAAAAAAGACAAAAGGTGGTGACTTACACTGTTCTTAGAATGGGAGCACTCAGACTCACAGTGAGTGTCTTCCAGCTACTGACATTCTGTAGATGGCAGAAGCGTGATTAAGGGTCAGGACAGCTTCTCCATCTAAAATAGAGAAATTTTTATTTTAATTTTTTTTTCCTTAAGGAACAGTATTAAACTCCCTTTGGAAGAGTGATACCCAAGACTGGTGTTCATGAAGGTACTGCCTGAACTTTAAATCTTTAAGTTTCATTTAAGTGCTATCATTACTCATCTGACATTTGGATTTTCCTTAAGATGGTTCCAGAGTTTGTCCTACAGCTGGTTGTCAAGTGCTAAGGCTGTAGAAGTAAGGGAATTGGGTCACATGGTATCTAAATGTACCAGTTTTGCCTGCCAGTCTGTGGCAAGTTCAAAGCACAGCACAAAGCTCTGAGTTACAGTTCAACCCAAAATGTAATAAATTTCTCAATACAGTTGCCTGAATTTGAAAACAAACGGAGAAGGGAAGTTTTTTTTTCACAGTTCTGGCAATATAGACAATGGTATTGCATTGTCCCCTCACTGGAGCCAAATTCTGAGAGATGCCAAGGACTTGGTGTTCACAGATAATGTGATGTGCATGGGAAGTTTTTGTTCACATATTTTTCACGTCTGAGGATTTTGACCAACAGATGTATTTGCTGGCCAATAGATTTCAGCTATTTACTCATATAATATACTGATATAAGATAAAACTCTTGTGGTGGGCTTTTAAATTATACAGTTCCACTACTATTTTCACAACTAACTATTCTATAACCTTGCCATCAGTACTGTGGATGTATATGTAGGGCTGTTTCTTCATTTTTTGTTTCCTTTTTTTTTGTCTAGGCTTCTGAACACTCATCTTCATTTTGGAAAGGTATTGCATTGGTACATGCAAAAGAATTTTCACTGACTACTCCTTGTGTATATTCAAATACAGTTGCATTTCCAGCTCAGAACTGAGCCTCAGAAGTCCAAAACTGGAGGTGGGCAGAGGTTCTTAGAGGCCTAGAGATGGAGATGGATTTTAATGGAATGTTCAAAATGGGTTGAATTAGTTCTTACCTCAGTTCTGAGAGCTTTAGAGAGAGAGAGAGAAAGGCAACTAGTCTATAAGGAGGTTAGGTAGTTTTAACACCTTCAAATTATGTTTTGTCACGTGTGACTATGAGTAGTGTATTATTATTGCCAGTTTTGTATTTAGGTGCCAAATTATTCTTTGTGTAACTACTAGTAGACACAAACAAATAATGCAACCAGTTTCTCTGTGGTGCTGTGCTGAAATTAAACAATCCCTCCCACCAAAACACTATTTCACTCTTCCTGCCTCTGCAGGAGGCAGCTCCCAGCTTTGTGAGTGGTAGAGTAATTGAAATAGAACTTCTTATGGCATTCAATCCACCAGGTAGATTTTTTAATGTCTGATGTGTTACAGTGCAAGTTGAAGATTTTCTCCAGGTGAATTTTCTGCTGTCTTAAAAGACTTCATTTCACAGTATTATCTTTTACTGTGGCTACAATACTTGTTTTTTTTCCACAAACCAGTCTTCTGGAACTATCTTGAAGTTTCTGCAGGAATTTAGTACCATCAGAGTATCTGTTTTTTTTTTGGTTGCTTACTAGGAAATTGTTGACAGCGGACAGGAGGGAATATGTGTGCACATACAGCTAATAGGTCTGTTTAAGATTTGTTTCCTTAGATGCTCAGTTATAGAGCAAACATGTGATAAAAGTTTGCAATTCTCTAGTGGTTATTCTTGCCCCTTAGAGAAATAACCAGCTGGCTGATGGTACAATTAGTTATAATTACACATTTGCCTCTGATCTGTGCATGTGTAAATTAGAGTCAAGGGATGTGTCCTAGCTTGGCTGTGCCAAGGGATAGATCAGTAAATTTGTTGTTTCCTACCTGTTGGTAGAAGAGTGTAGCCCTAGTCCTAAAAGCTCAGTTGTATGCATGTGGGAAGACCACTTAGTTCCACAGGGATATTCTTCAGGGACGTTTGTCTTCCCTCTCCCCTTAGAGGGCTCAATAGGGAATGGATTGATGTTGAAAATAGGCCTGTTTATGAATCAGACACTTGAATCAATATCCTGGAGTTATTATTTTCTATGTAAATATGTCTGTTAGGATGAGGATAAATATACAAGTTAATGAAGCCAGTTATAAGAATAAACATTAGTTAATCCAGCCAAAGCTATAAACTGTATTTCTAATCGTTTAAAGGAACTGCAAGTAATTATTTCCTTACTTCATATGTCTTCCTACTTTCTTACACATCTGCCAACTATTTAGAGAACAAATTGACTCTCAGTGTCCAGTTGAGGCAGGGCAGAATGAAACAAGGCAGTGGAATCCAAGAGTGACTTACAGCCTATATAAACCACTAAAATTGTAATAAATTGTGGTGCATCAGTCAGCTGCAGATCTAATCTTGTAGCTTTTAACAAAAGTACCTTGTGGTAAAACCTACGGTCTACAGACTAAGCCAAGTTGGAGGAATGCATTAATCTGTTTTTTCAATACAAATTCCTCAGTATAAGGCTTCTGCTCCTTGCAAGTGATCAAGGATTCACTTGAAAAGCATGCAAAATTCATCTACCAGTAAAATTAGAGAATGTTGCTATTAATACCTAAAGGAATAATGCTGAGCACATCCAAAATTCTTCCTATTTATAGGCTTCAGATTGTTTTAGTTTTTTTCTTCTTTTAAATTATTATTATATCAAAAGAACCTCAGAATATCAAAGTCTTCCTGTACTTACTCCAGTGGTAAATTTTCAGTGATTTCTTCTGGAGGCTGCTGTTTATTGGAGCTCCTTAGAAAGGTCACTTGGGAGATGTATATGAAGATGGTGTGCTTTACCTCTTGAGACATCTGTTACAGCTATGTGCTGGTCCACTTGCCGTTCATCTAAACCACTTTCTCCTGGCTTCCCAGAAAGGATTCTGATGGTTATTCAATACTGTTTGCTGCAATTATAAAATTAATATTTAAAATATATTACCCTGGTTATTTCTGGAATCCAGCAGAACTTGCAGTATATATGACACATGTACAATTAAATATGTTGAAACATTCATGTCACTGGAATTAGTTACGTTATTCAGTTAGGTTGAATGATGTAGTCTAGTGATTACTTAATCTTTTTTTATGAAGCAATCCCTTTGTGGTGAACTAAGTAGCCATATAACATAACATCCATATACTCTTTATGCTACGTTTCTGTTCCTATTCTAATAAGGACTTTTGCTGGAAGAGATTTTATCTTTTTTTTTTTTTTTTTTTTTGGCTATATAGCGACAGTATGAATTATTTAGAATGTTGAGATGTTGTTATTACATAGTAAGAATACCACATGTCGGCTGTTTAGAGTAGGAGGTAATGGTGGTAGACACTCCTGATGTTTTAGCAAAAACTGGCACTTTCAGCCCGACTTTAAAGTGTATTTTTGTTTCCAGAATTGATTCTAAAATAATTACATCTTTACTAACAGATTAGGTACATTTGCATGTGTATTTTATGTTAAAAGCTGTACCTGTTTCTCTGGTTTTCCTTTTTCAGCTATATATTAGGGTTATTTAAAAATAATACTTTGAGTTTGAAAAATGGGTTGGCATTGTACTTGGAAATATTAAACACATTTATTTCAGTGTTCCTTAGTTTACTACTTTTTATCACATCAATTCAGATATGAAAATAACTATCGTAGGAAAAAGTTCAGTGTATTCATTACTATCTTGCTAGAGTGCTTCTGTAGAGGTCAAACTGTAGCACGCTGACCCATTGCATGCTTCATTACTCAAAAACCTTATTGGGAGGCTTATTACTGATGTCAGCTAGCTTTGGTTGCATGAATGCTTTTCCTAGCTGGACCACTAGGTTGTCAGAAGATCACTTCACCTTTTGCTTCTGAGTCTAGGACTCATATATTTCTAGTAAAGAGTAGGAATACTGTGTAAAAACCTGACCAGTCATGTTTGGGAATGGTAGGTTTACATTGGCATAGGTTCCAAGCTGAGCAGGAGATGGGAAAGCCATGCTGTTGTGGGAGGAGATGAGAAAAACCTGCAATGTGCCTAGTGGAACAAAGGTGGAGAAAATGTTGAAGTCTGAATTTGTTAGTGCAGCAAAAACTGAGATAGAAAAATTCCTTAAGCAAACTTAGGAGATAAATGGACATAAACAGAGCATAAACATATTTTAAGCTTGAAATTAGGAGAAGCTTTTTAATGAGAAAAGGAATATGATGGTGAAATAAGAATAATAATTGTGGAAAAGTGAATTAAGTTTGACTATCTGACATGGTTTCTACAATTTCACTAGAATGGGTTCTGGTATCCCTTTTCCATTTTGAGTGCCTACAATAATAGGTTTTGCTGAGCAGCTCCTGTGTATCTCCCCTGAATTTGTACAGAACACAGCACAGCAGGACACCAGTCTCTCTGGAGCCTTTCATGTCCTACAGATATTAATGTGGGCAGAATTCCAATGAGATAGTCAATTCCAGCAGAGAATCAAATGCATCTTCTGTCTTGTTTTCTAGCAAATTAAGTATAACATGTAGAAACAAATTTAGCAGTAAATAACAGCACGAAGAAAAATCACTACAACAGAGCAAAATGTCATGGAAAGAACATTCAGCTGAATGAACAGATGAGCAAAAAATTTTGCTGGTAACTGAAAGATTTAGATTATGAAGTCAGAAAGTTTTCAAGGAAACCTGTTCCATTGCTTAAGCAGTGGTGAATTTATTTTCCTCAAAGCAACAAATCTTATAGCCTGGATTTATCCGAGTGTTGATGTCGCTTCTTGCAAAAGAAGCTTATCTTGGGTGAGATAAATGACATGGTCTAAAAATAGGCTTTTCTTAAATGCAGTATTCCAGTAATCTAAAAACGATTGTGCATTTTGTTGTGCAGGAATTAAAAAGCCAAAAGTAAAACAGAAGTCTTTCCTTTCTGCATCTTTTATGTTTTATGCTTTTCCTTTTAAATAGTTTTGGTACAATTTACAAAGTACAAACATTTACTTTACATTGGTAGCAGATTAGATGGCTTTAGAACCTGGATCAACTGAGAATGTGATTTTGTTTGAAATATAACTGACTCCCTTATGTGATTTATTACTGGTG
>NW_008617716.1:980-2055 GCF_000691845.1 Merops nubicus | reverse complement strand
GTCCCACTCGTGTGTGTGTCCCTCGTGTGTGCGTGTCCCCCGTGTGTGTATGTCCCACCCGTGTGTGTGTCCCCCGTGTGTGCATGTCCCCCCGTGTGTGCGTGTCCCACCCTGTGCACGTGTGTCCCCCCCTGTGTGCATGGCACAGCCGTGTACACGTGTGTCTCAGCGGTGTGCACGCCTGTCCCAGCCACGTGCACCCATGTTTCACATGTGTGTCCCAGCCACGTGCACGTGTGTCCCAGCGATGTGTGTGCACATGTGTCTGTGGTGCGTGTGCATTTCAGCCACGTGTGTGGATGTTTCTACCACGTGTGTACGTGGCACAGACACGTCCTGTCTGTGTGTGCACGTCCCACCCGTGTGTGTGTGTCCCACCCGTGTCCATACGTGTCCCAACCGTGCGTGTGCATGTTTCAGCCGTGTGCACACACATCCCAGCTGTGTGCACACGTGTCCCAGCTGTGCACATGCATGCTTCAGCCCTGCACATACATGTGCCAGCCACGTACACGTCTCAGCCATGTGTGTGCGTGTTTTAGCTGTGCAAACACGTTTCAGCCACGTGCTTACACATTCCAACCGTGCGTGTGCACGTCGCAGCCGTGTGCAAGCATGTCTCAGCTGTGTTTTAGCCACGTCCACGTGTGTCTCAGCCACGTCCCCCCTGTGCCAGCCGTGTGTGTGTGTCATCCACGTGCCCCCCCTGTGCCAGGCGCCGGTGTCGCAGCCGTGTGCGTGTCCCCGTGCCCGGCGCAGCGCCGGCCCCACCAGTGTCTTTGTCACGATGACAGAGGAGGGCCATTATGTTTATTAAATTGTATCAAGGCAGCATCACAGCAATTGGCAGCTGGTGACCCCGGTTATTTATAAACCAGGCTTTGGAAATCGCAGCTCTGGGCTTGGGCTTTTCTTCAGAGAATTATGGAAAAAAAAGAAAATCGATATTGTGGGCTGGGGCCAAGCTGGTGGATAATTGCAGGGTCGGTTCCAGGAAATGCTTCCCGGTGTGATGGCCGTGGATGAGCTGAGGTGCCCCCCTCGCCCCCGCCCCAAAGCCCCAGCCAGGGATCAT
>NW_008617716.1:0-926 GCF_000691845.1 Merops nubicus | reverse complement strand
GGGGGGCTGCGGTGGGGACACCTCCTCCCTTCTCCAGCCCCAGCACTTGCCCAGACTGGAGACTCTGCCACACAAAAAGGCTGAGAGAAAGCCGTGGGGGACAAGGGTGGTTGTCATCTTGCCCACTTTTGGTCGTCAGAGTCTTGGGGTGTCAAGCTGGTGTCTTCCCCGCCCATCCTGCAGCGGTTGTGGATCAGTGATCAGCTCTCCTGGTGCTCATCACCCAGCACCCCATGATTAATGGGGGGAATTAGGATGATAATAGGCCTTTAAATGAAGGTGCCAGTTACAAATGATGGGTGCTCGAGCTCTGTGATGGATGGTGCCAGGGCAAGCCCCGGGGTGCTGGCAGGCAGCCACGCTCAGAGGTGCATTATGGCCAGGGCAGGAGCAAGGAGAGGGTGGTGATGTCACAGGGATCAGTGGCATCACGGGGTGGGCACGACATCACCCTCTAGCTCAAAGTGAGTGGACATGGGCAATCCCTGTGTGCTGGGCAATGCTTTCTCCACTCTCATGTGGCTGTGCAGCCCCTCGTGACGTGGCACGGCGTGTGGCTGTGCTGGAGCCCAGCCCAGGAGTCCCATCCGAGGGGTCCCCGGCAGCAGTGGGGCCAGGGACACCCTTCCCTGGGATCCCCAGGGCCCAGCCCCTCGTCCCCATGCTGGGGCTTAGCGCACAGCTCCACTCTGTAGGGCTCTGAAATAGATCCCGTTAATTCACCGTTTAATTATTGGCTGTTTGTTTATTGTTTGTTTGCTTTAGTTGGTATGAATTTTTTATCCTGGTTTCCACGGCGCCCCACCAAAAGCCGCTGAGATTTACAGCTTGGGCATGAGCAGAGCCTGGAGGAGGGCAAGGTCCCCGTCAGCAGCGGGGGAGACCCACGTCACCGTGGGAGGAGGGGCTGGGGCAGCCCTGCCCGG
>NW_008617715.1:0-38490 GCF_000691845.1 Merops nubicus | reverse complement strand
GAGGCTGCGGGGTTGTCGGCGGAGAGTTCTGCTGCTGTGCGCCGCCTCCCGGATACCCCCGGGCCTGTCTCCAGGTGCCGCGCAGGGCTGCAGGGAGGGCGCGGAGAGCTGTGGCACCCTCACAGTTGGCGTTTTCAGTAACAGGGCCGATGGAGGAATAAAAGAGGGAGCCCCACATTCCACTCCCCATGGCAGAGAGCCGACAAGCGCCTGCCTTCTCTGGGAGGGCGTGGGGGAGGGCGTTTGAAAGTTAAATCTCGCTCGCCGTCTCTGGGCACTGGGCACGTTTGTCCGCCCACCGTGCGCACGCGTGGAGATCGATCAAAGCCCGGACCCAACTTCGGGATCCCTGCAGCAGAGGCACACGGAAATTAGTAAGGCAGTGGTGAGTGAAGGTTGATGCTCTCTGAAGTCCATCAAGCCTTTCCTGGGACAAGGTGTACCACACGGCAGGTCTGTGCAAAAAAATACCTCTTTTGGTTTTGAACCTGCCTCTTGGTTGTTCTCTTTGAAGTCTAACAGAGAGGCACTAGGCAGTCTCCCTCACCAGCCTTTCTTCCTGCTGCATTCATAAGCTTTTATTCTCTTCCCCCTCAACTGTGTTCCCTAGCCTGGAAGACTGCAGACTGCTCAGTCTTTCCTTATTTGAAAGCCATTCCCTATCTATAGGCCGTCACCTTGCCCTGAAGGTTTCTAAGCTACATTGTATCTTTTGTGAGATAATGAGCACTGGAATGACATTACAGCCCTGGAGCTGGATGTTTAGTGTGTGTGCTCAAACTCCAGTTATGTGGCTTGTAAATTTCCAGACTTTCCAATGGTTTTATTCTTTTGACTGCTCTTTGCAACTGAGGAATTGCTTCTCATTTGAGTGTTGTTCCTCTCCCTGAACTGAACTCAATGGTATTTTTCTAGTATTTGTCATTTAAATGCCTGTGTTGAGTCCAGGTGTTAGAGTTGCTGTGACAGAGCAGCTCTCCAGCGGTATCGTTTTGTACCAGGTCCTATGAACTATTAAGGGTCAAGTCTTAACGTTTCTTGTTCTGTGTTTCTTGTTTTCCTGAAGTGTTTGTTAACTGTAGTTAGAAGCACAGACGTCTTGCTTCTGTTTGACATCTATCCTGTCTACATGGGGAGAAGGAATTAAAACAACATCTGGAAATTTCCTGCACCTTTTAACCATGTAATCTTTCACCAGAGAGCTTGAAGATTTTCAGTAAGGATCTGCAGAGCTTCTGTTGTATTAATGCTTCACCTGTTCATACTGTGAATTAAACACAGACTCAAGACAAAACTGTTTATCATCTTTAAGTTTTTTACATATATATGGGAAAAATAAAAGTGTCCAGTCATGCACATATCCCCCAGTTTTGAAGTCTGGATAACTTGAACTAGGGAGGAAACCTAACAAGTTAAGCTTGAGAAAAAGAAATCTGTCAGGGAAAAACTCAGATCATCTCTGAAAATCAACAGATATGATGCAATAGAGTCAGAATTTCAAAGATACGACTTAAAAGAACTGAAGATGAATTCTATGAGGAGCCTTTGCGGGTGAATTCTAGGGCTAAACAGCAAGTTCTCCCCGAGGCTAGTTAGGAGAACTTTTAACAGGACAGGATTTAGAGGTGATGACACTTTCTTCACATTTCAAACAAGCGAACAGCAAGGAAACCAGTATCCTTGTGGTAAGCTGACTGCAGATGCTAAACATGTTAATTACCTTCCAGAATATGTTCATTAAGAATAGCGTTACAGCCATATCCTGAGCAATGTTTTGAGTTTTGAGTACAGTAACATTGTATTAATAAACAGATAATAAATCGAAACTGCAGCTTAGTTTGTGGTTACACCTTGCATTACATTTATAAACCTACAGAGTATTATAAAAACTACTAACAAAATAATTTTGCTTGTTTCAGTTCTATACCAGCAGATTTTAAAAACCACAGGAAGATGTCTTTTTTCCCCAAAATCTCTTTCCAATGTGAAGTTCAACAATATCTCACCAAGGTGTTCAAAAATAATGAGGTATGCAAAATAGACACTGCTAATTATCAATATGCACTAATTGAACACTGTTAATATTTTGTGTGACTAATATCTTACAATGTGGTACTGTCCTCACATTAGACACAGTTTTTTATATATTATTCTATTTAAAATATGAAATTATTCTTTATGCCTATTGACTCAAAGTTACATAAAAATATTTAAACTAAACTTATCATAAATCTGAGACTTCGGGTTTAAATCCCACTGAAGAGCAATCACAGATAAAATAACCATTTATTAACCACATCATATGGACAAGAAATACTCCCTTACCCCAGTGCAGAACCAAAAATACTACAGACAATGTCCTAATGTCAGAGGACACACGAATGACATTTTTGTGTATGGGGATAGATGTTAATATTTCATAGATTTGAATCTACTCCTCCATCTCCTTTGGACTGTTCTTTCTACAGTGTGACAGATCTTGTAAGCAGTTACTTTTGGTACTTGCTGCAGCCTGATCTTGCTAATATGACTGTTTTTTCCAGCAAGTCCTTTTCAAGAAATGTGAGGTTTTCACTGGAATTAGGCCTCTAGATGTAGACATTCCTCCCTATTGCACACCACACAACCATATTCCTCCATTTCTAGAGAGTGTTCATTCAGTGCTTTTTTTTTTTTCTCCGCAAGCAAGAGGCTGATGTGTGAATCCCTTTAATATAAAAATCTCTTCTTTCGTTTTCAGCTTATAGCTGCTTTAGGAACACAGGAAGTGGAGAGTAAATATCAATCTCTGTTGAGTCATCTATCTCATCCACCAGGTTTCACAGTTGTTAGAGTTAATACCCACTTGGCCTCAGTGAAACACGTGAAAAAATTGCTGCTTGAGGAGATCCAAAAGGTCTGTGTAACTTTTTTTTTTTTGGTAATGGCAAAAGTAACAGGATATTTAATCTATTTCCTGATTATGAGAGCTTTTAATTACTGGAAACTGTTCCTTAACATAGTACACGTCTACTAGTGTTAACATTATGCACTAATACTGATCTCCTGTCAGCATTAAATGAAAAATTGTCTGGCTGTATTCCTCATCTAGTATGTCTAACCCATCTGCTGACCACTTGCCCAACACCGAATATTATCATTAACAGGCAGACCAGCAGCCAAATTCCTCTCTCTACTCCCACATCACACACCAGAGATCCAAAGAGCCAGACAACCAGAGGGAGGAACAAGTCAATGCACTCACCCACCGCAGCGGACATAAAGAAGAAAGCTGACCTCCCAACCCCACTGCAGGCAGAGTCAGCTCTTACAGAGGTGGCTTCTTGCCCTGCCTCCAAGTTAATGTGAAAGGCAGGGGCACCTGGTGGTGATCTCCTCATCAGTTCCCACCCAAGGCTGGCCAGGCCCTGGGTGAAAACCAGTCAGGAGGATCTTTCTTGCCTGGTTGTGGACATCATCCATATGCCAACCCTCATTCAGGGCTGAGGGTTTAACCCCAGCACTTCACCAAGAAAGGCAATAACAAAGGGAAAAGACAACCGACTCATATAGCAGATCCAGACCTCACTGGGGTACCCTTATTGGGGCACTGCTGTAGTAAATACTGCAAAGTTATCTTAAGTCTACAGAAGATGGTAGCAAGAGATAAAAACTGTAGTTCAGTATGCTCTGTTCAGCATGTTTAGGACATTTTTATTTAAGATTAAAGGACAATGGCTGTATGTTTCATTGCACAAACGCTTTAGGAAAGTGAGAAAATTCATAGGTTTTAGAAACTGCAGCCAGAGTGATGCCCTGCAGCTGCTGTATTTTCTTTTTTTAACCTGTTTTTAATGTTGACACAATTCAGGATTCTTATTTACCTTAATTAAACATCTATTTATCTGATAATGTGTAAACCATAATGTTTAAGAACTAGACTATTTTGAAACTGTATCCTGGATCTTCACTCTGTGTAAAAAGATCCAGTTCTTTTTTAAGTAAATTATTAATGCCAGTGGGTGTACAGGGAGCTATTGCCTGACAGGAGCTAAGACATTTCTGTGATGCAGAGACAGTTGACAGTATTCTGCTGTCTGGAATGGTAATGAGTTATGCTAATTTTAGGTTGATTGTAGAAATCTGGAAATGGATATTGTGGTATGATATTCTGCTTTAAGGGAAATGCTTTGCTGAAAACTCAGTTAAGACTGTCTTTTCATAAACTTCTTGTAGTTTGAATTCTGGTTATATTAGAAAAGGAAACTACGTAATAGTTCTTCACAAAAGTGTGCTCACGGATTGTTTCCTAAGAGAAAATACTCATTTATCAGATGCAAACTGATTTATATTTTAGCATGTTTTAAGGTTGTATTTTAGAAGGTCCAGGTGAGAAGATGCTGTCTTTCTAAAGTCTGGGAACAGTTTTAAAATGTTATTTTCCAATTTATGGAATAGTCTTTTACTTTAGTATTTTTAATATTCAGTGTCTCCTTGCACACAATTCCCAACCTCTCTTAACTGTTGTCACTATGTTTGTGTGTTGTACTCTACAGCTATAAATCATGAATGGAAAAAACAGTTTTCGGTCTAATTAACTACTTAAATATTAAAGGGTTTTAGTTCTTTGTAATAATTATGTTTTTTAATGAAACAGCAATTTAAAGGACTATGTGTTCCAGTTCTTGAGCACCCGAAACTCCAGGACATCTTGTTAATTCCTGTCATTGGACCCAGGTTTGAAATTTTCAGTCTTTAGCCTTAAAATGTCATAACACAGTTTTACTTATAGATTTCTTGTTAACTGACTCACTAAAAATGAAGCACAACTTTATTTGTATTAAGACCTAGTGGACAGTCCATATCCTTACCAGGACAGAATTTTAGTCCTTAAAAGATGCAAGAAAATGTAGAGTTCTCTCCTTATTTATGAGATCAACTTTTTATAGGGAAAATGTAACATAAGTATATCCTCTCTGGAAAGCCAGTTAGGTGACAAACAGAAAAACTGAACATTTGTGACTGAATATAGAACTATAACTAAATACAGGCAGGGTTTTATTCCACTGGAATCCAAGTCCAAAGCAAGGCTAAGAGAGACTGAATCAATAATGCTGAAAGGATTCCTGAATCAGTTTTATTCTCTACAAAAATGACTGTTCATTTTTCATTCTTAAGATGTGTTTGGATATTTCTCATGTGGCATCTGTGTCTGCCTCTATGGAGTTTCTTCATTGTTTTACTGAATGGACATTTTATTTTAAGTACCTTGCTCATAATGAAGACAAGTAATACTAGTTTGTAAATGATGTACACTCTAAAATAACATTAAATGCTTCTAGTTGTTCTTCATTCATTTAATTCTCTCTTGTGGCATCTTTTTATGATGCCACATTTGAACACAAATTTCTTTTTGTGTTCAAATATGCTTATGCTTTAATAAGCTTGAGTAACTACCTTCTTTGCCATTTTTACTGGCAAAGTTCCTTGCACCTGGCTATACGTGTATTGTAGAAGTACTTAGTGGTTATTAAACAGAGAAAAAAATCACATTACAGTGATCTGGCCTAAGAAGGGATAGAAGATGACTTTTCCTTCTCATTATAATTTACATGTATTCCTGTTGGGTTCATACTAGTGGCAGAATGTGTCAGAATCTCCTTTATTTGGAGGACTGGTTTCCTTCCTGTCTCTTTCCTTTAATTCCTCTGGGACTAAAATAAATCTTTTTGATGTAAAAGGTAACTATTTTTTCTATTACATTCTTACAAAACCAGTATTTACGAAGTAGAGTTTACTTGGAGAGTATTTGGTTTCTTTTTCAGTACAACTTTTTTTTTTTTTTTTTTTGTAAACCAAACGATATTTTGTATTTGTAGGCGAGATTTACAAAAACATGCCTCTGAAGTCATTGTTGGAGCCCAGTGTGGATATGCAGTCCTCCGAGGAGCACACGTTTATGTCCCTGGAATCATATCTACCTCAAGATGTAAGAGTTCTCTAAATGCACCCAGATAAGTTATAGGGAAGATAGAAAAAATGTCACCCCTCAATTATAATTCCCAATAATTTGTGACTTTATCTAATCACAGCTGAAATTAATCTTATAGCTGTAATACATTTGTATTACATGTAATAAAATTTTTAAAAAGTTTTTCTGGCTTTTTGGGGGAGATTTTCGCTATTTATGCATTATACTTGTAATAAATTATAAGTAATTATTTCTTACCTGATCTGTTTAAAGTTCTGTTATCCATATGTAATTCCTAGGTGAAGTATTAGTTTTCAAGGATTTTAGTTTCTTGTTTTAATTTGAAAATCTTTTTACAGAGCATATTCAAAGTAAAACCTATATTTAAAGTTCTTTTACTACTGAATACTGTAGCTTTTGATATGAATGTTCAGTAGAATAAACTGACAGAAGTTTGCTGCTTTCCAGTCTTATCCAAACAAAAAAATAATAAAAGGAGCTCCACAACAGTCACATGTGGATGGTAACTGGATGTATGTTGATGATGTTGATTATTTAATAGATACTATTTCCATATATTTCTTCATCCAGTCACAAAGACTCCATGATCCTCTCAGATTCTGTTACAGATTTTAAAAAAATAATTTTTTTTTTTTTTTAATCTGTGGCAATTCATTTGTGTTGTTTGTGAATGAGACATCTAGTAAAAAGGGGTGTATTCTGTTGATGAGAAAAATCTTTAGTGTCAGATTCTTAAGAAATGGAAATTTTTGTTTCAGTGACTGTGAGACAAGATAAAAAGTCTACATATAGATGTTTAGTGTTCAACAGCCTATTTAGTTTTTATTTAAAGGCTAAATTAACTTTATGTGAAACTAGTATATTTTTGAATGATTCCCCTGATTATTTTACTGCAATGAATTCTAGTAATTATCATGGGTTTTAGTCAGGAAAGCATTTATCTAGCCACTTAACTTCATTGCCTTTCAGGAAAAAAACTTGAAGTTTTAAGCATGCTTAAATCCAATTCACTGAACAAGATTTTTTTTTTTCAGTTTAGGACTCGATAATGAAATAAGTATATTGCTGTAGTAGTTGAAACTGCTTATTTAGACAACCTCATACATATTCAAATCCCTCTTCGAGTCAGCTAGTGATTTATCATAATTGCTGCATGTAATTATGCATGCAACATCAGTTCAAAGAAAAGAAAATATACTTACTGTAGTTACTTATAGTAACTTTAAAAATACTCTAGGGGAATTGCAGGTAGGAAAATAAAATAAAAGGGCATGCTACTCACTTGAGGCTAAATATGAAAAGGCTGTTTTAAACACAGAGGGTCTAACTAGGGGAAAAAAAAGAATACACCAAGAAGGCACATTTAATCACTGACCTTGCAACCCAAGTCAGGGTAAACTAATGATCAGGGGGCTTTGAGTTTAACTATCAAACTAAGATTTATACTTATGGAATGCCACTGTAAGCTACAAAAACCTTAAGAACTGTACACAGTACTAATGCATTTTGAAAGGATGATTGTCAGCAGAGACTGAAATCCAGTCCTTTATGCTTGAATACTGCAAACAGTTATTGGCAAGTAAGCTTGATGGAAGAGTTAAATTGCTCCAAGTTTTTGTTCAGTGAAGTCTGAGCAGACAATAATAGCAGGCTATCACACAATGCTTTGTGTCACATTGTATAAAAAGAAGCTATGTAAAAAAATAAATGTTTAGTGACTGCCCCAGAAATATTACCATTTAGGAATTCTAGGGCATTTACACATATTCAGAAGGCTACTTAAAAATGGAAAAAAATATTCCTAAATACTGTTCAAATTCTGGTTGCTCCAGCCAGTCAGGTGCTTCAGAAATGTAATTTTTGAAAATTGTTTATTGCTGTCAGCGGAGGCCTTCATTTTAAAGCATATGTTTCAGCCAGTCAGTGCATAGAACATGCTCACTATTCTACAAAATCACCTAAACTATTCCGCTTTCACATCTGTTTCTGTTCTAGCTCAGAAAGAGTTTTAAGTCCCTAGGACTACAATTCTAGAGTTCGGAGTATATTTACATACTTTAATGGTCTTGAAGGGTTTAAATTGGAGATGTAAAGCTCTTGTGAGGATCATTGAGAACAGCAGTTGCCTTAGAAGGAAGGCCACACCAGAAAAATTGTTTCAACAAGAATATATAATCACTTGTGTCAAAACAATAGTCAGAGAAAAAGCAGCTATACTATGTTCTACCTAGCTATTGAGAGATCGTTAGACAAAACGAATATTATTGTCTTTGTACAGTAAGTGTGAACCAGTATTGTTTGAGGTGCTTGGAGTGCACACAGAGGACTAAATCCTGAAGAGTGCACTTAAACCTTATGGGTGACCATGCAATGCTAAAGTAAATGAAGGGAAGAATTGTCTAACCTCTTAAAAAGCAAGACATGCTGTCTGATGATTTGTAAGCTTGTGTCTCTCAACAGCTCTAGTCATTTGAAAGCTGTTGTTAATCACATGCAATTTCAAGTCTAATCTTTGACTGCATTAGGAAAGTTATGAGTTGAAGTCTCCTGAGGTTTACTGAAAATCCTAAATTATTTGGTCACTACTGCCTTGTCATCTGTAGTATTAATCTCAACATATCCATTCTTCTTTGTGCAGTTATGAAAGCTGGAGATCTGGTCTCAGTGTATTCAGATATTGAAGGGAAATGTAAAAGGGGAGCTAAAGAATTTGACGGAGTCAAAGTTTTCCTTGGCAATGGGATTTCAGAACTGAGTCGCAGTGAAATCTTTAGTTCAAGTGGCCCACTGAGGTAAGTCCATAGTAACTGCTGTCTACACCTACAGCTTTGCAAAGGGAAAAAAGAAGATGGGAAGACATTTTGAAATGTTCCTGTGTGAAACCACAGGATGGCCTTGACCGAGACCTGTGTTGCTTGTTGGGATTGCCAGTATTTTTTGGGAACCGTTAGTTTCTGTGGATATAATAGAGTTGCACCTCTTGCTGTCTTCTTTAACTTTACAATTGAGGTACAGCAATTTGATGGCAATTATGATTGAAATACTACAGTAAGTATTGTCAGACTCAGCATTTAGTTTCAGTGCTATCTAGATACCAGTTTGCTTGAGAGGTAGGAGGAAACAATTGGGAGCTTTTTCAGGATCTATATTTAGCATATGACTGCAAGAATATAGAACAAACAGAAGTGACAAACATTATTACTGTGACAAAATTATGTTTTGGTAACTTGTTCTGTACCATTTTCCTGTTTGGATGAAACAGAAATGCAGCCTTGTTAATTTCTCTGTTTCCAAAAATATTTGTAAAGGTGTTTTTTGTTCGGGTAGAAGACACAGTATAAGGTCAGATATCTTAAAAAAAATTAATAGCCCTTTGCCAAGATAGTTACCCGTGTCAAAATTCCATGCTATTCTGTTTTGTTGCCAAGGCAAATGCTTTGTTCTCTTCTGTCATCTAAAACACCCATAAAAAGCGGTGCAGAAGAGCACAGACATCAGTTAATGACCAAGACTTCACATCCTGAGAACAAACTACAAAAGATCTATATTGGCAGAGGATTTCTGATTTATTAGCACATAAATACAGTAGAAACATACCTGTTGAGTGGATGACGTGGAATATGCCGTATGTAACACTACAGCTGGTGTCTGCAAGTTTGCTTTCTCATATCCTTCCTTCTTGTTGGACTGTGCAGTGCATAGGCAAAATGATACTTTATTCTTGTTATCTCCAGTAATCTGTTGTTTTCAGGTTCAGTATTATTTTTTCTTGTTGTCCATTTCCTTGTACATTTTTCTTAACTTAATAAAAACTGTGTCAGAACTTCACATTTAAAAGTGTTATGTTGCTTCTAAGCCCAAACATTTTCTTTGCAGGCAAATTACTGTTCCTGTAAGGCTTTTGAAATAGAATTTCTATAGTTATCTGACTGAAATCTCAGGTTGTCTAGAAAAATGGAGGAAGATCTAAGTATGAAATCATATGCCAGTACTCTAGTGCATATATAAGTAGCCAAAAGCAGTTTTAGGTTGAAATTAACATATTTAAATTTGATTTTATGCAGTCCTTTACATTATCAAAGCTTGGATTAGATCTGTTTATATTGTGTACCAAAAAAGATCAATTTGCTTTATGCAATTTTTACAGATAGTTCCAATTTTAATGTAGTACATATTTTGTTATGGTTTACTCAACTTAATGATGTAATTGTAAAGAATATCAGATTACAAAATTGTAGAAAATATTTTTCTTAGTTGATTTATAAGGGCTGTCATTTTTGTAAGATCACAATTTCAAGTTTCTGTTTGTAAGTTTTATGATTTTAATACTGTTAAAAATTATAAATTGGAGTAATTTAAATATATTTTTTTCATATTTTTCAGTGGGATGGGCATAAGAATGATAGAGCCAGTCTACCTTAGTCCTTCATTTGACAATGTGCTCCCTAGTCTTTTGTTTTTACAGGTAAGTTTTTTACACAAGTAAGTCTGTAGTATTTGCAGAATAATGAATATCCTCTAAGCACACATCAATGCTTTATATAATAGTTTTGTATTATGGCATTTAAGTCATACTTTGGATTTAAAAAAACCTGAAGAGTTTAGAACGACGCCACTGTCTACATGCAGGTGGTTTAGCCTGTTGTGTCTGAGATACGATAAGGGACTTCAAAGTGACTTTAGAGCTTTTCACTTTAAAACTTAAAAATTCTTTTTGCACATGTGCTCTGCATAGAACTTTTAGGTTTTGGAATCTGCCTGTGAACTCTGAAATAGGAGCCTCTTTCAGAGTATGTCCTGTAGATCATCAGGTAAATCTCCACATACTCGTCTGACTTGAACTTGACAAGTAAAACCACATACTTTTAGCTCTAACGAAAAAAGTCCACCCAAAGAAAATAACTATGAAAACTCATACAGTAGCTCAGCTTCCAAAGAATGACAATTTTTTTTTTTTGTGTAGTTATTGTAAACTTTAAGAACATTGCAAGTTATCTTTTCCTTTTGCATCTTTAATAATTGTGATACCCATATTCCTCCCCCTCCCCCCAAAGTAATAAAAAGCAATATTCAGACATGACAATTGGCCACCTGTACTATGTTGAAACATAGGCTGATGATATCATGGAACTTTCTAGTTTTCTTCTATCAGAATAAAATTCTTGATTTCAGTTAGTAGACATAATAAGAATGTGAACACTTCAATTATATTTCTAAGACAGTTAGTGTGCCAACAGTGGCATTGTGGCTTTTTATATAAATATGATGATTTATAAGCTGTCAAAAAAAAAAAGTTATTTTAATATTTAAAGCAAATGTAAATTTTATCTCAGATAAATCCTTGTTATTCTCATCTGATTTGCGTAACTGTCACTCAGGTAATACAGTAAGTCCTTTATTGTCTTAGTCACTGTTTCTTTTCTCAGAAGAGTCAGTCCAGCAGATGAGCTAATTTTTATGCATATATTATATTTGTAATTGATCTTAATATTTTTAATTCTGCATCAATCCTGTCTTCTGCTGTGGGCAAAAAGAATTTTATCAAGCAATGTCTTATCTAATGGTCTGCAGTAAAGGAGAGGCATTTTCTTCCCTGATTCAACTTATTAGAGTACTTGCTTTCAAGGAACAGAATTGTTGGAGACAAATTATATAAGAGACTGGTGCACACAAGAATTTAGATCATATTCAGTTTCTTGTCCACCAGTATCCCCAGGGCCTTCTCTGCAAAGATGCCTTCCAGCCAGCAAGCCTCAGCCTGTATTGGTGCATGGTGTGTACCAGGTGCAGGAGTTGGCATCTCTGTTCGTTTAGCTTCATGAGATTTCTCCTTCTCCATTTCTCCAGTCTGGCAATGTCCCTCTGAGTGGCAGCACAACCCTTCAATTTATCAACCATTTCTTCCAGTTTTGTAACCTCTAAACTCATTTAGGGTGCCCTGTGTCCCTAAGAAAGAAGTTAGACAACACTGACACCAGTATCTGCCCCTGGGATACACCACCATTGACTGGTTTTCAGCTGGACTTTGTGCCCCTGGTCACAACCCTTTGAGCTTGGCTTTTTTTACTTGAATTTACCATGCTTGAGATTAATTACTGTTCATTTTTTTTAATACTGTGGCATGGAACATGCAACTGTTCTAACCAAAGACAACATCTATTAAAGACAACTTTAAAAGGTTTTTATACCTTTGTGTTGAACCAAGTTAGAAGAGAATCTTTCAGAATATTGCACAATTATTGTGTAGTATTTCTCTTCAGTGCATCTGTTCTGTTAATACAATTAATAACACAGTTCAGCTTCTTGGTAGCTTAATTCAGCAAGTTAGAACTCCTGCCTGTTGATCTTACTGTTCATTACGATACTACACTAGTATGTTCATAAAGTAAATGTTTCAATAAACAGGTTAATATAAAATATTTATAATGTACAGAGCTGCTCTGTTTCTGTGACAGTATCAGCTTATTTTGTTTTTACTTATAGCACTGTAGTCTTTGTAGTTATAAACCCTTAAACTTCAGCCATGGATATTCATATAGAGCTTTAAATAAAAAAAGGAGCCACTGGAGAATTTTGACTGACACTATCTCTTTTAGGTAATCTCAACAGTTTTGGTTTTGTTTTGTTTTGTTTTTTTTTTTCTGTTAAGGAAATGACAGCAATATCAGAGGCATCTTCATTGCTGAATATTTTTTTTTTCCAACAAGTTAGTCATTCCTTAATAGAGACCTTGATACAGGACATCAGGTTTGAATTCTCCCATATTTGTTTTTATGGTAGAACTTGCCTTCTGTGGTTGTGAGCCATATTTTAAACCCTCAACCAGGTGAGAGAATTTTGGATATGTGTGCTGCACCTGGAGGAAAAACAACCCATCTTGCAGCATTAATGCATGACCAGGTAAGAGAAGTCATTGAATATTTTCTGTCTCTCTGAAGAAAGTCTGACCACTGTTCATTTGCACAGCTCACTTCACTTAGCTGTCAAAATGCACAGATAATTTACAACAGCAAACAATATTTGATTGTTCTGCTTACCAATATATTTTGCTACACTGAAATGGACACAGACTGTCTTTATGAAATGATACCCATCACATTTAAGACCTTATTTTCTGCAAATTGACTTGTTGAAATATGTTTGATTTCACTTTTTAAATGTTACTGATTTATTTGTAATGGAGGAATTTGTAATATGCAAGGCAAAGTTATGCAGGAATATGCTGCATTCATGAAACTAAGGATATACGGGAATCAGGGGTTACGGCTGTGTGCCAAAAGAATGCACAAATCTGTACAAAAACAAGTTTAAAAGTTCTTAATACAATTAACTTCTCAGTAAAAATTATCACTTATGCAGTACAGGTATGATCTTAGACTGAATTTCTAGTCTGAATTTGTCATTCTAAGGCAGAAGGTCACAAAACCAAAAATATAAGAAAATAGCAATATAGAAAGAAACAACAAAAAAAACTTGTCTGTAAAAGCATATATTTCTGTCATGGATTTGTTGACATCTATACTTTTCCCATCTGTGTATGTGTATTTTGTGTAACTTTGGTTAGCTGTTTTTTTTCCTTAGCCATTGTAGTTATTTTGGTTGTGCTTACCTCCAGCTGACGTGTCAAAGATTAAGAATACAGATGCTGAAATTCTTCTGAATTAGTTTTCCTTTTCTTAGTATATAATTTTAAGATATGGAAAAAAATGTATTTGTAAATTTGCACTGCTTTTTGGTTCTTAAGTTCCATTCACTGATTTTTCATAATAAATTTCCATAGACAGTATGCTAAGTCATTAACATTTCAGAATATTTGAGTCAATCTTATATTTTCGTGATTTGTCCAAACTGGTATATTTGTTTCAGATGAGATGATTATAAAAAATTACTCTGTATTGTTAAGAGCTTTTAAATAGGTATTATTACTATTCTATTATAAGATACTATTACTATTCTGGATTTTATTGATGCTACTGTTTACTTTCCTCTGCGTTCAGAGATTTCATCTGTTACACAGTGGAATGTGTCTGTTTTGATTTATCTTGAGAGACAAAAAGACAAATCTTATTTTCACATAAAATGAGTAATGCATAACTGTGATTCCTCTCCCCCCATGTCTGCATTTATT
Source organism: Merops nubicus (assembly GCF_000691845.1). Lineage (NCBI taxonomy): Eukaryota > Metazoa > Chordata > Aves > Coraciiformes > Meropidae > Merops > Merops nubicus. Next base: position 24,391 of record NW_008617715.1, on the reverse strand, counting down.
CTAGTATTTACAGTATTTCTTAAAAGTAACTTGAGTGACAACTACAGCAAATGTAACAGTATGTTACCAGTCTGAGCAAGACAGAGGCATGCCTATGGAGTTCATTTCCTCAGCTCATACTGAGCTGCATGTGATCATGTTTCCTACCATCTTAATGCACATTAAAACTTGTTGACCTGTTTTACCATGTATTTGAGAGTTTTACCTTCTTTGAAGTGATTATGTTTTTACCTAACTTAGTTCCTAGTAAAATAGTTCAAAATTAACAAAAAGAAACAAACAAGAAACCACTTGCCAGCAGTCAGACATGACAGGGTCCCTTAAGGAGTGAGTGTGCTAAGGAGCTAGTGCTAGTCAGAATGCACACAGCTTCAGACTAGTGTCCAACCTAATGTGAATATCACAAAATACAACAAAATACAAAATTCTCTAGGGAAAACTAAGCCTCATTCATTACTCTGCTCATGGAGAGAGGAGGAAATCATGAATTGTACATCCATGTAATACCTATGCTTTTGATAAAAACTTCTTTTTTTTTTTTCCCAGGGTGAAGTAATAGCCATGGACAAGATAGCTCACAAGGTCAAAAAAATTAAGCAGAATGCTGAACTGTTCCAGTTGAATTGCATTAAGGCCTTTTGCTATGATGGAACAAAGGCACTTTCAGTTGAGAAGAAAGAGGATGAACAAGGTAAGGTAAATGACTTGAGTAGTAGTAGCTTTTAAAAGAAAACAGTAATCAGTTTTGCACTACTAGTATTAAACCTGCCTCAGCTCTACAAGTCCTTGAAATCTTGGCAGATACCTAAGTGAATGTTCTTTTATCTTCTACATTTTTTTGTGATTATCAGCTTTTCCATGAACCAAATAAAAACCTCAAACTATCTGTCCTTATCACAACCTAATATGCTCAAAGGAAATGTGTTCCTTTCCCAGATAATGTCAAAGACTGAAGAAGCCTTAAAGCTTCTTTCATGATAATGTTTAACCCCATACTCTGAATTGTTAGACTTAGCCTGAGAAAAAAAATAAATTCAGAATTGCTTGACTTTTCTTCCTCAGAATCCTCATCTGTAAAATGAGGTTAATAATACCTAACTGCCAGGAGCGCTGCAAGGTTTAGTTATTGATGTTTGTTCAGCTGTTCAGGGGAAAGTTTTATTACCAGTACAGTGTATTATTTTAAGTTAATTTCATTTGCTTTTCTGAAGTGCTGTATTTATAATACCGGTTCTGTTCGCATGATGGAACGATTAAACAGTATCTGCTGTCTCAATTATTTTTAGTTTGTTGTGCAAAGTGTGCTATTCTTTCTCACCCTGTTTTATTCCAGTCACTAGTTAGGCTAAGTAGGAAACAGGTTGCATAACTTACCTTCCTTGTCCCTGTGCCATGCAGTTATTCCTGCTTCGGAAGACTAGGGGTACTTTCTTAATAGTCTTTCTATAAACATAAAATATTATAGGTGGTATGTAGCACTTATACAGATGAACAAGAGCTAGCTGTAGTTCTGAGAGATCATGAAGGCTTTTCTGTACATTCCTGCAAGACATGACGTATTTTTACTGTTGTAGTAATGGATCAGAGGTGGATAAATCTGATAGACTAATTTTGTAGGGCTGGGACAAGCTAGATAGCAGTAGTATGAAGTCACTCACCTGTTTTCACTTGTGACTCGTGCCAACTGTGTGTCCCAGTAGGAAGGACAAGGCCATTAACAGTATACATACATGAAAGACTTTACCATCCAATTCCAAAGTATACAGGAGAGACATGAGGTGGATAACAACCAGAGAAATAAATAGATCAGTGTATTCACTCATGGTATATGACGTAGAAAAGAAAGCAGTGAGCCAAGTTAGAAACCAGGTCATGGGAGAAGGAATAAGCCAGGTCATCAGTCCAATTCCAGTCATATAGTAATTGCCAAGGAACAGCATCATTACATACATAACCCTCTTTCTGTCCTAGTCTTGATCTTGTCCTGCAGTCACTGGAAACTCCCTACAACAGACAGTGAGGAAGCCCTTTCAATAACTGAAAACCCTACATAACACATCCACCACATAAACAAACCTCCCCCATCCACTACAAGCAGAGCCAGCTTTTATAGTATTAACTATAATACTGTATCAGGCAGGATACTACATCAGGCAGGACACCTGATGTTGATTCTAAAGATGGGACACCGGGTGGTGATTCCTAATAGATTTTCACCCAAGGTTGGCCAGGAGTTGATAGAAAACCAAGGGGAAGGTCTCTCCTGCCTGGTTGTGGATGTCATCCATATGTCAACCCTAATTCAGGGCTGGGGGTTTAGGCCCCAGCACTTCAGTCACCTACTTGAATGTTTGAGGAACAGAAGGAAAAAATGAGGTATAGCATGTGTATGCTGTCTTTGTCATTAGTTATGCAGAGTTAGATGTATGGAGCCACTTTTGTCTTGGTGATGCAGAGCTGAAGAGTCTCTCTAGCACTAAGGTGACAGAAACTTTTGGGCTCTTGAGCCAGTGGGATTCAGAGGAAAGGACAGGCTCTGCATACAGGAGCTGCATTTTCCCTTAGCTATGCAGGTAATATTCAGAAATTGTTCTTGGCTTCACAATCCTTGTTTACTGGATTGTTATCCTGTGGAGACAGCATGTGTCATGCATTAGAACTTGTAATATTTCATGTTATTATGAAATGCTTTATTTTCTGCAGATACATCTGTATCACAAGAAATAGTTATTACATAGATAGTTCAATTATTATTATTCAAAGCAGTCTTAATGGTTGACTACAGGCTTCTCTCAGTAAAGATTGACGTGGTTCAGTTATGAGCTGATTGTGGTCCATTACAGTCTATATGCACAAGTCTGTACCCAGCACAAATCATATTTCGACATTTTTGTTTGATTACTTTTACATTTTACTTTTAATTTATTTAATTAAGGTTAAAGAATGTTACTGCCTAAAGGAATGAGGGATCGTTTGAGTTCATAGAGCTCAAGTCTTTAGTTTTCTGGGAGGTGAAATCTACCACCAGCAGTGCCAAGAGCACTTTTGCAGGCACTATCTATAGCATGTAAAAGTTTTATGTCAAGGAAGCAGCAAGAATTTATCTATGATGAAGTCTAAAGGAAAGAAACAGCCACATTTACATTGCTAACCCCCTCTTGTAGAAGGACCTCCATTCTTACCAGAGTCATTTGATCGAATTCTTCTTGATGCTCCATGTAGTGGGATGGGACAGAGACCAAACATGGCCTATTCCTTGACTTTAAAGGAACTGACCTCCTATCTGCCACTACAGCGCAAGCTCTTCACTGTGGTATGTATTAGATAATGGATTTGTAGCTAAGCTAAACTGAATTTAGATGCTTTTGCAGCATAAAACATCATACTGAAAAATGGTACCTCAGTTTCCCTACCTTTCCAGCAGTTAGGCAGGGAAGTGCTAGGATTCAGTTAACCTCTCAGCTCCACCGTACCTGTTGCTAGGTGAAGCTAGTGAAACTAACCAATGGGAGCATGGGAAAAGTATTATGTAATCCATAGGAAATAAAAATCTTCATATGTATTTTTTTTATTCCTTCAGTTTAATCAGTTTTAATTTATAATACTCACAAGGGTCTAAGTCACACAGCAAGTTAAAGTCTTTTCTCTGCAGCAGCCCAGGCTCTGTAAGTTGCTGTGAGGGACTATGGGATAGGAGATGGAGTACAAAGCCCATAGACCATATTAAAAACTTGTCATGCTAGTAGCAGTGTGCTTGGGCTGATTCTGAAAGATGTGATTTCATTAAACTTGTCTACATCTGAATTATATGTATTCAAGTGAACCACAGCTTGAAAAGCAGCATAGATGTAGCTTCCATGCCAAATCTGTGTCAACAGTTGACAGCTCATATCACTGATAAAAATATTTTGTATCCATGATTGACAGCAGGTAATGAAAACAGAACTAATCTGTCTGGGATATGCAGAGCTGTACAAATAACAACTCTTACAAGGTGAATCATCTCAGTGACAATTATCTACCTGAGCTATAATACTGATTTGGAAAGAAGGTTCTTTGTAATCTATGGGATGCTTTACTGTATTCCCTGAGAAGAATTAGTAGCTTAATACCTATCTTAGAAAGAGTTGAGTTTAATTAAGTGCTAAGTTATAATATTACAGCTTAATGGTTTCTTGGTTAATGGTGCTTAATATGAAAGATTTTACATTTAAAAATAAGCTGAACTAGTGGTTATTTCTCCCTGCAGGCAGTGAAATTGCTGAAGCCAGGAGGTGTTTTAGTATATAGTACATGTACGATTACACTCTCTGAAAACGAGGAGCAAGTTGCTTGGGCCCTGAAAACTTTTCCGTGCCTCCAGCTTCAGCCACAGGTAATAGCATTTTCATGGTGCTTCACACAATCCAGTAAGCTTGGTTTGGCACTGTAAAACTATATTTACTATCAATAAATAAATCTGTTTTTCACTGCAGACAATTTTAACTACTCTGGACGGAAATAACACAAGGATTTCTGAGGATCTTTTAGTCTATTTTTGTGTTTAACTGAGCTTCATTCAGGGATCATTATGTAGTTTCCTGCTGTGTACTGTGGTTGCTTTGATTTGTACAACAGTCATTTAAAACACAACAGGGACAAAAGATAGTTCAGACAGGTTAGAATTTCTCTTGCAATTGTTCTTTAATACATGCATTTTATTCTCTCTTTTTCTGCACATTCACAGGAGAGGTGATTTTATTTTTATTAATGCCACTGAAGCAGTGAAGTCTTGCATAAAGGATGGGAGATAAATGGAAAGAACCTTGTGTTTTGAGGAAGGAATATTTTACATGAATGGGAGATATATTTGCATTACAGAAAGGAATGAGGGAACAAATTTATTTCAGGTCCAGTGTCCCAAGAACGTACCTTGTGTTTTTTTGAGCCAGTGTCTACCATTAACATGTCTGGGAGGAGGTAGTATATAGGGAGATACTAGAATTTTTTTATCTATACCACATACATTTCAAGTGTATGTTACCTTTATTAGTACCTTGAGAGCTGATCATCAGACCACATGTCTGTCTCTTCGTTGATGTGATGAGTTCAGTGGGTTATTTGTTTTATCATCATAGCTTTGATGAAAAGTATAACTCTGATACCTATTTAGCTTACTTACACATTCTGTGATGTCTTATATCTCTCTTAAGAAGTTTAGATGCATTTTTTAAATGAAATTTAAAAACATAGAATAGGTGTAAAATGAGAAAATATATGAAGGCTGGTAAAGATTTAAGAGAACTGAGGCTTTTCTTAAAAGATTTATTTGTATGTTAGGGTTCTTCTGCCTGCCTTCTCACCATCCATTTAGTAGGAGTTTTTCAGTTCCAGCTGTTTCAACTGAGATTATACATTTTACCCAACAGCATAAAAATGATCCTCGATAAAATGACAAAGCAAAACACAAGCCCCATTAACTCAAATGCAAGATTAATTCTGATTTAATAGACTTTTACCAGTCATATCAGTCTTGAATAAAGTACTAGTTTTCCTAAACAAATGTCATTATCTGTAAAAATTAAGCGTTTGTGTATATTTTAAATGAGATGACGCTGGATTGTTTACCCACAGATAGTTTATAGTACCTTATAGCCAGTTCCCCAGTAGTGTAAACTAAGGTGAAGTTTCCTAAAAACAGCAAACTGAAGTCTAGGGTTGACTTACCTCATGGTCCTTTATGTATTTCCCATATTCCATAGTTTCTCAGTGGACACCTCCTTATACACCCAGTCCACTGTCTCCCACTTTCTCAGTTTGGCAATAGATCCTGGGAACATGCTGGGTAAGAAAAAAGGCAGGAGATGGAGCCATAGGCGTTGGTCTCGTAGATGGAGGTTACTGCATGGCAGCTGATCCTTTTGGCTGTGCACACTTACTTCCTCTTAGGGATCCTCCACACAGGAGATACTCTCTATCAGCTTAAATGCAGTAACTTAACTGGAAGGAAAAAGGAAAAAGTAGAGGAAAAAATTGATCTGTCTTTGAACAAATTGCTTGATCCTGTGTAATACTGTTTTCCCTAGACTTTTACTGTTCTGTCCATCTATTACATTACTGCAAGTCAGTCCCCCTACCTCCCTTTGTATGCTATATTATCTCAATTGGCAATGGACACCTCTTTTTGTCTTTCTTTTACCTGGAAAGTACCAAAGTCCTGCTAAGGGAAAGGAAGAGAAGACTCAGGATGCAGCCTCTTGACTGCCCAATTTTACAGCACACAGTATGTGATTAAGCGACAAATTCTCATCATGTGCTGACTGGATGAACTCATGTTAGTGAAGTGTGATGGCTCAAAAAATACTCTGCTGTAGGCTGCATTATAGACTATACTAGACTAGATTTACAAAGGAGATCTATTTTTGATACTGCAGTGCCAGCTTTTGCACATTTTGTTCTGTCTGTCTCCTCACCAAATGCAGTGAAAGAACAATCCAGCTAAGAATCACATTTTAAAAGCTCAGTGTATTAAATAAAAAGCAGTCAAGGCTACTTATAAGAAATACTGAGAAAAGGGCTGTGATTTTAAGTCCTCCTCTTCTCTGGGATTTTGATGCCAAATATCATCTCCTGAATTCAGATACGTAAGCTGTTTCTTTATTTGTCTGCCTCATAGTCATACCCATTTAACAGTGGTCACATTAGACTGTTAGGCTTATTACATGTCATCTAAGCTTAGATTTTCTGCTGCATCATTGTGCCTCTTCTGGCAGTATTCTGGACTAGGGCTTTCAGTCTCTCCAGTTGAAGTTTCTAATGTGAAGAATCCACACATTTCTACTGTTGTTACCGAGTACATCAGTAACTGGCTAAGGAATACTATTTTTGACTTAACTCCTAGCTTATTAGTCAGTACACAGAAGTGCTGCATCATTTTAAAGTGGCAGCCCAAAACCTTTAGACCTTGTTGTCTGGTGATAACAGCTCTCTTGTGATGTTTCAGTCCTTTGAGTAACGAATTGACTTAGACTTAGACGTAGATGAGGTGCACTACCACCTCCTCAAAGTACTTTTAACCTTGTACATATGCTTGTACCAGCACTGGCCAGAGCAAGGCAAGAAAAGAAGGGCCACATTACTTCTAAATCCCCCTGGCGTGAATGACAGACACCTAGCTTCTCCACAGGAACTGTTAGGCAGCTCTGAATACACTTGGTGGAATACACTTACGGCACTTAAGAACTCTACTGATGCAGTAATGATGTGCTTTTTTTTTACTTAAAAAGGAACCTCACATGGGAGGAGAAGGCATGAGGGGAGCTGGACTGCTACTTGATCAGTTGAAGCTGGTGCAGAGATTTGATCCATCTGCTATGACATTGCAAGGAATGGATATTAATTCTTTGCAAGACTTCAGGGAAGATGATCTGATTTCACTGGCAAATAAGGACTGTATAGGATTTTTTATTGCGAAATTTATTAAATCAAACGGTAACTAAGCACTGAGGAGTGGAACCTGAAGAAATGGCTCTGTGAGCCTGGAAGAGTCCAGACACGAAGTGTGTTTCTCAGGGCTGCAGCGTTGCCAGGCCAACGGGCTGACGGCAGGGTTGCTATGGCAGCAAGAAAACCCGCCAGCTGTTCTGCTGGGAAAGAGCCACAGGTTGCAGAAAGTCATGGCTGGGGGAAGGGCAGCATCACTTTTAGATCTCCATTTGCTTTTTCATGGTGAGCAACATGTATATTGACTTAGAGTGCTGTCTGTTCTGTCCTGCCCTGCCCTGCGGGAGTCACTTACCTAGTGCAGCAAGCGTGGGAACAGGCCTTCCCCTCTCAGGGGAAGTGAGCTACTTTATTAAACCCAAACAGAAATAAAATAGATGGGAATGATGATGGTGAATTTTGGAAAAGGTAGTTTCTGGAGAGGTTTACCGATAGTTAATGTTTCATTAAATAGTGCTTTACAAAACACTGTAACATCTTACAAAGAACTGTTTTATAAATTGATACTTAGAACCTCATTTCTCTTTTATTTTTATACAAGCAAGATTCTCTGTACACATAGTATATACACATAATACGATTAGGCTTTGTAGCATGTCTTTTATAGCAGCATGAATATATTAAACCATCTCAGTAATGGGAATGTAAATAAATATTGTTTTAACATCAAACTTCCCATGCATAAACTGTATTGGTTCTGAAGTAGCCTGCTGGACTGGCTGACAAGTGACCATTTTAAAATCAAACATCTGCAACAGAAGGGGCTACAGTTGCAATTAATAGATCAAGAGACAGAAAACAATGCATAATACCATCTGAATTGTGGCAAATTATCTTTCAAACAACTAAGAGTATTTGCTCTTTATCGGTTAGAAAGCATCACCAGCTAAAATCATATGAAAAGTGAAACTAGGGAAGCATGCTAATGAGAACTGCCTTAATACATTGCTCAAAGTTTTAATAACGTAAATTTCTTAAAGGTGTTAGATGTATTTGAAAGTCTGCTTCAGTTCCAGAGATGTTTGCTTTTTGAACAGTATTCTCTTTTCTTGCTGGAACTGACAATAGCATTAAAACTGGAAGGAAAAAGTAAGTAAAATTAAAAAATGTAAAATGACACCTGTGTGTGGTTTCTTGCGTGCACTCACCAATTTCCAGTTTTTAAAAGCATTTATCTAAAAGATGTCTGCCTTTCCACACATGGTTGGATTATGAAGAGTGATACTTCTTTTATAATCTGTCTTTATGCTCTCAGAATTGCTTTTGCATTTGCTCGCAATCAAAACACTGTATAAAACTTTCTCAGTAGTGTTTACTTGTATTTGCTATAAATGTTTTGATACCATGTTTTCTGCTGTTCTTAAATAAAACAAATGTCCCTTCTGTTCTCCCAAGACTTTTTACCTAGTCCAACCTCTGTAAGGCTTATCCTAGCAAGATAGGAAGACAAAATTCTTGTCTACTACATGTCTACTTTTCTTGTCCACTCATTGCCATTAACCACAACACATCTACAGAAGACTTAAAATAATTTTGTTTCATTGGTAGGAAGTGAGAGATCCTACTTACAATCATGAAACCTCATCCTATGAATTAGAGTCTTTTTAGTGCAAATATGGCTAAAATAATCACTTGGTAACAAAAGGGATCAGTCTTCCATTTTAAGTACCCATTGAAATCTTTAACTGAGTGCTAGTAAAAAAAAATATTTTCTTTCTGCAGAATATATAAATTCTGTAAACATTAATCAACGCACAGACTATATACTGAAATTTGCATATGCACATAAAGTAAGGAACATTGCTTCCAGTTTCAGTAGCAGGATTTGTACAATGTTCAAGCTGAAAGAATTAAGGACTGCTCAATTTCTAGTGGAAGATCTTTTGAGAATTTCCCAGTTTTTTAGTTTTTAATGATAAACAGACTTTTCAAGAAGGCAATCTTACTTGATTTTATAGGCGAAGTTTTTTAAGGGGGGGAAAAAAAATAAAGTAACTGACTCATATTTGATTCCAGTCTAACTGAACACCAGAAATCACCTGAAAAAAAAATACTGATATCTATCTGAACTTTTACTGCTAGGCTTAAAAGAACACTTAGCATATTAAAGGGATAAGCCCTAGATTTTTCCCCTCTGTTGGTAGCTGGGGAGCAGGGAGGGGAGAGACTTCTCTATGAAGCAGTTCAGAAGAGAAACTAAAATTAAGATGCTGTCAATCATCCCTTGAAGGAGCCAGCGTCCTTCCTTTGATTACAGGCTTGCTAAATTGGATGGATGCCCTATTTTTCTTGTCTTTTCCAGCCTTCCTGGGCCTTTAACTAGCAGTGCAGGAATATTTTCACAATTTTGATGTAATGGCATATAAATATTTTAAATATGTAATAGGATTATTTACCCGCTAAGAATGCTTTACACACTGAATCATTATGCTTCAATGTTTGATGCTGAAGCACAACTGAATATATATTTTAAAATATATACTGTAGGAGATATTTATATAATAAATTTTAAAAAGTTATAGTCACTGTAATAAAAGATTAACCCTACAAAATAGATAGTTAGGCATCCAATCAGATCCTGTCTTTAAGAAAGTCTGAAAAGTACTCTTTTCTATTTGCAGAAACAGTGATTAGTAATAGTGCCAAATCTAGACATTTATCTTGGTCAATATAAAGATATTAAAATAGGCAGCCTAGTATAGTATCAAATTATTACACAGCTTTTCCTTTTTTAGTGTCATGGGGTCCACTAGTTTTTAGGTCATAGGATTTCAAATGATTTTTAAGGAAAAGGGAATATTTTATTAAGAAATAGGCTTTTGATGGTGATAAACAAATGACTTTGGAGTGGGTAGTTCAAAATATAAAGACCCTTCTTTTTGTGTTTAATTGTTCATGACTAAAAAATTTATGAGCAAATCCAATTCTCTACTGCTAGAATTCACTGCAGAGTAAGCACAATAGATAAAAGTGGCAGAAATAAAGAAAAGAGAATGCAGATGAGTTAGAAGAACCAGCTAATCTCTATTATATCCGATATAAATATTTTTGGGGGTTGCGTAGGAATACATCTCTAGGGTGATAAGTTATAAAAAGAAACTCTATATAAAATTACTGTAAGCTCATATGTAAGACTTTGTTATATAAAAGTGGGGAAATAAATTATAGACAAATTGCCAAGCAATAAATTCAATCCAATAACATTTGATTAAAAACATTCGCATTAAAAATGGCACCCACGAATTTTGCAGATGATTGAAGAACTAAAGTTTTGGTGAAAGATCTGCAATAAAATAATAAATATAAGTAAATGTACACCAAAAATGTTATATTACAATCTGAAAAATAATTTCTCTGTTCTTCCTCTAGAATATGTAATAAAGTTTTTTTGCAATGTGCTTTATTTTCATGAATGGAATAGAATTAAAAGTGAAATGCATTTGGGAAATAGCTTTCAGCCTGACGTGTTAAAGCAATCAGAGGTCAAATGCAACAACAAACCAAACTAAATCTCCAAGAGACTTTATAGTAACTAGCTGGGGGTGGTTTACACTTAACCTTTTTGCTCTGGACAGGCACTGCCAAAAAGCAATCAGACCACTCCCTGCATTCCAGCTAAGTGAATGCTGATAATGGACCACATTAAAACCTCTGCAGGTGTCACAGAATGTGAATGTGACTTCATAAACCAACAGAGCTTAAAAATGATAATTCCTTATTATTAAAAATTCATAAGACAGTAAGTATTAAGGGGCAGGGTATTAGACCTGGGCAGCAACTGCACATATAGAATGAGTAACCAGATAAGGAGAAGTGAAAATAAGTGAGAGCTGGTTGAGTGGAATTTAATTTCCTTATCCTCCTTTTATAATAAGAGCTGTAGGTTAAGAGTTTACGGATTTCTGGAAAAAAGGTATTCCATTCAAACTCATTGTGGCCTTAAAACCACTACTCTTCATCGATTAGGGCCAAATCCTTAGGAGAAAATATTCTAAAACTTGAGAAGCAAAAACCTCATCTCAAATTCTGAACTCCTGACAGAACAAGAATTAATTGGTATTCTAGAAGTATTTTTAAATTTCTAGGCAGCAATTTATGGATTGATTTAAAAACAGTTTCAGCTCTTAACTACTGATGCTGCCTTTATGCACAAATCAGTTTGCTTAATTCAGCCCCATCACCTTGTCTCTTAACAGGTCTGCAGAGTGTTACTCTCCCCTCCTTTAAGTCCCTCCTTGAGAATTGTTTCTTCCATGTCTGTGTGACTCTAAACAACTGATCAAGGATAGAATTGGGCTGCTGAACAGCACTGATGTGTATTTATTTCAAAAAAACAGACAAAAATAAGGTTAACATCTGACATACACATAAATATTAAAATGCGTCCCATTCCTCCCATATACTAATTTTTTTAGAAAAGTATAGAGCTGACAAGACCTATGAATCATTTAACTGTTTTATCTTCCTCCTTTTCCTTCTGTCTCACTGGTTTTATTTTTAGCTCATTCAAACAGAAATTTTACAGGTTGTTTTGTACCACGCATACATAAAACTGGAGTTCAGTGGGACCTCTAGCACTCCTTGGATTCAAAGCTCCTGAAACCAGATACAGAAATATGAACTCATTAGCATCCTAATGCAAACAATAATATTAAACCTTCTATTGGTAAAACTTTGCCAAGACATTTCATCTCAATAACCTTTGATATGTCCTCCAGTTGGAGTATTTTTAAAGCTTCTTATTGAAACAATTCTGTTAAAGTGCTTCTCAAAGTAGTGCTCAGCAGGCAGGTGGTGTTTTGCAATATGTGCAGTACAACCTCACGTTACAAATGATTTGTCACTCTTAGAACAATAACTGAAGGAAAGTATCTTAGCAAGGCTAATAAAAACCTACTGAGTGCATCTGCCTAAGAAAGGCTTGTGTTAGTATGTTGTTTGCACATAATTAGCAGCACTCTACAAAACATGATTCTCTCATTAGTTGGATTGGGACATGCCTTTTTTTTGTGATATTTGTATCTCATAAATCAATATATAGGCCACACTTAAATACTACAGCTTGAACTATGCTCTTTATTTTCTCCTCTTATATTTTCTATGCATATTTTCTCATATTATCTATACATGACTATGTACTCCCTGGTTTTCACACACTACTACACTCTGTGCTTAGAAATTCTGCCAAGTATTCCTTAAAAAATACTTTAAGAAAGGCGGAAAAAAATACTCTCTGAAGCAAAAGTTTAAAAAAGAAAAAGGAAAAAAAATCATAGAATCCATAGATCACTTCTTGGAGGACACAGCTGTCATGTAACAGTTGTAGAAAGCATCAGCATTTACTGAAGCTGGTAAAATACCTAAAGCCAGGCTATACAGAGCAAGAGAATATAACTTCTCTTCCCATTTACATGTGATCTCATACGACGCAAACAACAAAGTCCTTGAACATGATTTTTCCACCGACACCCTGAAAATCCTCTCGTATCAAAAAGCCACTGTTTATATGCTCTTACATATCCACTTAATAATACAAGATCTACTTACCTATGCTTCCTTTGTCTACAAAGTCATTTAGTGATGTTTAGAAAAATGCTGATCATTTTATTTCTAGAAAAACTCCCCTTTCCTTGTGCTCCTCACAGTTCATGCTTTGAGCCAAATATCCTTGAATGCCGACATTCAGCCAGCAGCACTGACTGGCCAGATATCTGGCAGCAGAATTTCATACTCTTAGGTTGTAAAAAAAAAAAAATCATACAAAGCTTCATGGAGAGGGGTGGAAGAAGGAAAGAGCAGACAGATTATATTTAAGGGAGTTAAACTGAATTGCTTGGATGCTAGAATAAGAGATCGGAGAAAACACACACTTGCCATGTATCTTACCCATCATTTCACCAAAATGATATTAAAAATCAGGCAATACTGATATTACCATAATTAAAATAATTAATAAAAAGAAATTCCAGCTAAATTATTATCCCACTACAGTCTTTATAGAATGTGCTATTTACAGTTAAATACAAAAAGCATTTCATTCATACAATTACTACAAAGACTATATGTGATGCAGAACAGCTTTTACACTAGGCAAGGGCATGGAACTTCTAGTCAAAAAAATAATAGTGACATTCCCCCCCACTTACCAGTGCAACAGGTGTTCAATGCAAACCAGTGTTCACTCCCTTTGAATTCAATGCATTTTCTCTAGCAAGCTTGTAACAGAGTATTTTGTCACAGTCATTTTTCTAAGCTCTCACCAGCAGCGTAGCAGTTCAGGTGAAGGAAAAGCAGTGAGCTGGCTGCCAAGTGGGACTGCAGAGGAATTGGCAAGTGCAGAAAAAGTGGAGAAGCTACAAAATTTTATTTTCCAACAAAATAACTCTCCACAAGCTGTGTAAACTTTTCTTACTAAAACAAATACTGTAAAACACAAAGATTTTACATTTCCAGTGAAACACTCATAGTAACATGTGCCTGGTTTTACTCTCCTGAAGTCTCAACAAAGAACCAGCAGATTTATGCTTCCTCAATTACCTGGGTCAGTAAACTCCCTCATACTCCCTGCCTGCAGTTTGGATCTTTCTAATAGCCAGAATGAAGAAGCAGACTTGTTGGGCTTTTGAGTGACCTTTGTTTCTTCAGCAGATCTCACATTTTGCCGCCTAACGCGCACACGCACACGTACACCCACCCCCCCATCCACCCGCCCACATCCACACCCTCTGCTGCGTGCTCTCTTCTTCTGGCAACAGGACAAAAACTCAGCTGTACCCATTGCAATTTTGTGACCTGGACAAAGAATAATTTATAGCAGTAAGTTCGTTGGCTTTGCCATAAACTTAAAACGCCAAATTTGGTTTGCAAAGACAGCATAAGGTATAAGTTAGACCCTTTATCTCAAGCACTCATTGGTATTTACAAGTAGTATAAGCTTTCTGCTACAGAAGAAAAGGTATTTAGAGTGATCGGTGTTACAGATTTCCTATGTGAGGCTAGTTCCAGTTGCCTGCAATTCAAAAGCCAATCTGCTGACTTGGCATTAGGACTCTAAAATGGTGTGATCCAACTTATATATTAAGAAGGTGTCTGCAGAAATAACATTTATAAACGGTATATACAGTACACAGTACTAGTACATAGAAAATAGATTTGGACTTTACGATCCCCTGTGTGTAAGGCAAGACTGAACTCTGTCTTCAAATGGAGTCCACCAGAGGTACAAGCAACATAAAGTGGCTCTTAAACCAATACGCAAATCAAGTGCATACAAATTAAAAATCAGAGCAGACAAAAAGTTTTAGATTTTTTTATGTGCTGATTCTGGCTTGCTGAATACATGGGAAGTTATTAAACATCAAATGTACCTTCTTTAAAAAACACTAACAACACCTTGATGGCAACAGATATTGTTCAAGTGGCAGCTACCAAAAAACAGCTTGAAAAAATGGCACAGTACAGCATCAGGAACTCTGCAGTTGTACCGTGCTAATCCATACAGCACTAACAAAAAAAAAATATAAGTATATGAATATTCTATTTCATGCTATTGCTATGCAAGCAACAGCAATACAAATCAGCATACAGAAGGATACCATATGTTCTGCAATGAAGAACCCAAAGATATTTTTCAAGGGGCATTGTTACAAGACTTCAGAGAAACACAGGACTGCCAGAGGCAAAAGTTACTGACGGATGTAGACATCCCTGTTCCATTCTCCTGCATCATTACGTTTCTTTGATATCACTTCCCCATCCTTGTCACAATATTGGTCCCTTGATTTATGGCGACTACGCTGTTTGTTGCATTCGTTGTGGTCCTGCTCGCGGTCCCTCTCCTTTGAGCGATGCCTTGATTCTCTGTGTCTGTGAT
Organism: Merops nubicus; assembly: GCF_000691845.1. NCBI lineage: Eukaryota > Metazoa > Chordata > Aves > Coraciiformes > Meropidae > Merops > Merops nubicus. Next base: position 9,036 of record NW_008617715.1, on the reverse strand, counting down.
CACTGCTCTTGTGGGACTCGTCTCTATGATTGTGATCCCTGTGAGAATCATAGTGGTCACCGTGCTCATGTGAGTAGTCCTCCTTCGGCTCCACGTAAGCCGAATCTCTGCTGTCTTGTGTTTCTGAGTCAAAAGTTTCTTGCCTCGACAGGCGTCTCCCACCACTGCGATGATTGTGGTGTTGGCTTGAGGAGGAGCGATGCTGAGACTTCTTGATAGGTTCAACCTGTGCTTCCTCTTCAATTTGTGAACTGCTGCGTTCAGGGACTGAATGGTCATTCCTCTGGTCTCCTTGAGAACCCTGCTATCACAACCAATAGTAAGTAAGTTCATATACATGAAGGACACATTTAAAAACTTCCCCCAATATCAAATTCAACTAGAAAGTACCATGAAACCAACAAAATTTAAGTACACAACAATCCACTTTCAATCTAAACTAGGAAAAAAACACTAAAATTCAACTTTTACCGAAAAATCAGTATTATAATACAAACAATTCCTTTCACTCTCATCAGAATGGAGGGTGGCACTCGGGTTATTCTGTGACACTTTCTTGTCTCCTATGATGTTTCTGGCTATTCCAGTTAGCAATAATTGCCTACCACACTCCAGACAAAAAAAAGACCATGCAGAGGCAAGACAAACTGCAGAAAAATTGAAGAGGATGTATCATGCCAGGAGAGGTATCAGCTGAGAGTTTACAGAAGCCTGCTTGGAAACACTATGGGAAAGTTATTTTAGAGGGCTGAGGAGGTGGATTCCATCACAGAACAAAAGCAGAAAACCTTGCCTCTTTTAGAGTAAGTTTGAAAAAATGTTGGTTTTTTTTTTTTTTTAAAAAAAAACGCAATTGAATCTCATATGAAGTTTGTATTATGATACTAATAGTATCGCTGACCTTCTGTTTTTCTCAGCAGTAATTCCATTTCTTCACAGTCATGAAAAGTTAAACTTTGACCTCATATTTTTAAGAGCTCAAGAATACAGACCATTGCCAAGAAAAGCCAGAGGAGAGTGATATGATCACCTACAGAATTTCCTAATACACCACTACTATTAAAAAGACCAAAATAAAAAAATTACCAGGTAATAACAAACCTACTCTTCACCAGCATAAAGCTTTGAAATCACTGCAAAATGAACAAGTGGCATTATTTAACTCATTTGGGAGTTTCATTGCATTAACCTGGTTTTATTCCCAAACCAGAGCCAAAGACTTTTCAAGCTTAACTGTAAAATTTTAAGAAATACTTTATGGTGAAATTGAATTAAGCTTCTCAGACAAGGTGAAAAACATCAACACAAAATCACCTAGACTGGAACAAAATTAAAGTAGGTTTTAACAGTTACACAGGTGTCTGTGAGACTGTCTGAAATTTACCAAAGTTAGTCCAAATTTTGCAATCCTATGTTCAGAATTGTCTAAAAATACGGATAGCCTCCAGGACAGCACAGGGACATATCTTTTTTCTGTCTTCATATGTCTTTCTGTTTTGTGAAGAAGAACTAGGGCAAGGCGGAAATTTTGTCCTTCAGCCACAGATCCTGGCAGATGGGTTTCTTAGCAACCCAAAAAATAAAATGACATAAAACTGCAGAGGAACAAATCTGTATTATATCAGAAACTTATAAAAAGCAACATATTTCAAATCAGGAATTTGTTACATTTGACAAATATTAATTTTCCAAGACAACCTTTTATTCTGTGAGCTTCACATCAACTAACTGGGTTGCCTCATGTGTTTCTAATTTGTGACAAATGGTATGGATGAGAACAAGGTGAAACAAACAGCAGTTTCCTTTTTGCTCTTGTTTTCATCACACTCAAGATGATTCTGATTTGCCAGAATAGGGACGTAGTAATTGTAAACATGAACAGATGTATCCAAGGTGAACAGAAGTGACTCAATGGAAGTGAATTATAAATTAAATCAAGAGAAAAGCTGGAGAGTGCAAAGCAATGCCTCTTTGGGAAGTGGAAAAACATTTTCATTGGTTCACCGCCATGAGTGTTTTTATGGCTCATAAGCTGGCTACACACGTGAAGCCCCTCACCTCTCATATGGTTAAATGCCAAATATGTATGTGTCTATATATATAATCATGACTAATAAAATCTGTCATTGCTGTGGTTTGGGAACAAATGCAAAGTTGGAACCGGCTTTGAACAGAATGCTACTTGTACAAACTCAGATGCATCTTCTCTGCTATGACGAGTACGTGTGGAGGAGCCCAACGAATAAATTTAGAGCCAGTGTCTGCAATTTCAGAATAGTGTTAGGGCTATTGGGATTTATGGGCAACTTCATGGACATTAACTTTCCCTAAATATTACAAGGACACTGGGCAGATAATGTTTGAATCTGGATTAGGGTTTGGCTTTGTAGCTTATAACCAAATTAGAGCACTGATTTGGATTAGATTCTGAAGAATCTAATCAGTTTCTGTGGCCCAATCTCATAAGTTTTTTTTTTCCTAAAATGGAGAAAGTTTGAGTCCAGCTCATTTCATTATTCAGGTTATAATTTCAAAGAAGTAGAGTTTCTTGGAAAGAAGTTTAAGCTGTGTTGAAACAGAAGAGAGAAATCTGTGTCTGCTGAATCAATTTGGCTTGCTCCCTGTTTCCGTGCAATGGTCCCTAATTGCCTGCACCATATGTGTGTGAGGTTGCTCTTACTTTCTTTTTGGAATTAGCCAACTGTTTCCCTCCAAGAGGAAACCTGAGAACAGTCATCAGGACAGTTTGTTCCAAAGTTCTCCATCAGACAGACAAGAGATGTATGGTCTTCACCAATGTAATTTCAAACAGTCCCAAAAGGCCTCATACCTTCAAGCACCTGATGCATGCAATACACACAGTCGGCATCATTCTCTAAACATACAGCTCTGGCAGCTGGCAACACAAATCTCTCATCACAATATACATCCAGGACTGAAACGCCACAAAACCTGATTATGTCTCAGGGCAGAGGAGTACTGCACTGACCCTGGGGAGAATTACTCAAATGCTTTGCAGTGCAGATGTGGCCCCTCCAGGCCAAATGGCTGGTGGTGTGGTTTTTCCCTGCAGAGCAGTCCACAAAAACAGCACAGACATGGACTTTAAATTCTCCAGATAAAGGGTCTTAACGCTATTGAGAGAATGGGTTCAGCCACCATGATTAGAAAAAAAAAATACTCTGTTCCAAGACCATGACAGACTCAGGTTTTTGACATCAGCTGGAAATGTATCTATAGGAAAATGAAACAAAAGGAGCGTACAAGTTCTACGTTCCGTAAGGGAACCCCATCACTTCTCACTTTTGGATTAGTAGAGCTACAAACTGTGAAAATGCAAATACATTCTCATTTTTAGTCTTTAAAATTACAATCTGTTTATTTGTAAGGAGATAGCACAACATTCAGAAAAGTGTTATTAAAACTCTGTATAGTTCCTCCAGAGAATGTGGTTAATAAAATGAGTATGTGAATTATAAATCCACACCAAAAAGGCATAAAAAAACCTTGAGCAAAATAATGAACACATCTACAAAGCAAAGGAAGTTTAACTAGCAACTCTGCACACAACAATACTGAATTTCATACTCAGAAATTCTTCCAGATCACAATTTTTTCAGGGTGTTTCAGCTCTGAGAACAGAAAAAAAGGCAGAAATGAGCCATAGCTTTGTCTCTTTGCCTGCAACTGCTTTTGAAAGCAAGAGAAGGAGATATTTTTCTTTTTAAAGAACAAAACTATGGTGTCTGTGGTCTTCTAATGTGAAAAATTCTTTGACACAAAAAATTGTTTTGCAAGATGAAAACAAAAAGCAAATTTTCAGCATGTTAATTTGAGTGCAGGTAAGTTATGAATTCTAACTGATATATGTATGCAAATTATGGGCATACGTGGAACTTAGATAAAAAATCTTATTTAGTAAACTGTTATTTGAGCTCAGACAGATGTATTTTATCCTCCATTGTGATCTTGGTCTCAATGCACCACTCACTGTTTATAGTGAAGTAGCACCTTTAAAGGCCTCATTTCATGCCATGCAACACATATACAAAGGAGAGAATCTCTGTGCTGGAAACATTAAAAAAATTACACAAACCAAAAGGTGAAGGAGAAAAGTGGGGACATAATATGCCCAGAGTTAACAGTCAGGTCAGTGTGGAGGTGGAAATAAAGCCTGTTTTTCTCAGCTTGGTAGACATACCCACACTGTTCAGAACATACTGCTTCTCAAGGTCTCTCTACACAATGCGCAGTGGGTTTTATGTAAGGGTTCAGCTTGAAGGAAGTATGTACATTTCACAATAATGGCCAACGAATAAAAGAACAAAAAGAAACACTGGAAGGGCCAGTTTGACCTTGAGACTTCACTAGTACACCCAGTCATTCTCAGCCTCTACAACTCTATAGCCTGTGGGAACATTGGAACAGATTTCCTCCAAGTCTTGTGGGTCTGCTCTGTATGTAACCCAATTTGTCACGCAGGGTCTCTGGGGCTGAGATTTGGCTATTAGCAATGGTGTGTCCATCAGTCTGAGTTACCAGAGGCTGTAGCGTGCATAGTATTAGCCCAGTTTTATTCCTCTGACTGGATTACATAAGGCCAGCTATATAAATGCTTCTGGCTGGTACACGTATTACTGGCACAGTGGTGTCCTGGGCACAACGAAATCTTAAGTATTGCACTTCACATCACCATATGTTTTCAGTCAAGCTGTCTTAGTCCTTGGAATCAAAACCAGCCCCTTAGTCAATACACAAACACATGCTATTGTGAATATAACAGCAATGACAGTAATATGCCTGTATTTGTCTTTTACACTGAAAATGGGTGTCTACAGAAAAAGCTATTATTCTGTCAACAACAGTATCACATATTCAGCATATTCTAGTATAGACTAGACTCTGCTGAACTGGTACAGACTACCATGGTGCTTTGGAAGAGGAAGAAGTTGATAGGGGAAAAAAAAAGAGATGGCAAAAAAACTGTACCTGTAAATTAATATTTGGACCTGGGCTAATAGGAAGAGTGGCTGTTGCAAGTGTGCGAGTGAGAAGCTGGTTAGGAGGATTACTGCTGGGTGGATGTGTGGCCTTCCAGTAGGCTTCCAGGTAGTCAGCAAGGTGCTCACAAGCATCTTCAAGCTGGTTCTCATCAAGAATTACATCGAACATCTCCTGATAAGGGAAAGGTTTTTAGTGAGAATAATCACCACCTAAAGGGAGATCAGGTAGAGACACTGATGACCACATTTCCCACTCATCAAAAATGAACCACATTTCTAATATTTAAGATATTTCACCCTTTTGGAGTTTGGGTTTCTTTTTAAGGCGATTGATACAAAAGGTAACAATCATAACCAGCACTAATATTACACTTGTGAAAGCAAGTCCTTGTCTTCCACTTCGTAATGCATAGTCAATGAAGACAGGAAGAAACAGCTTGAACAAATCTTAAAATTCAAAAATCCATTAAGAAAGGTCAAATATTGAAGTTTTTAGCTACTGGCACAAAATGGAATAGCAAGAAAAGGTATTCACTTCCCGTAACTATAATAACAAAAAGAAAACTAAGACAAACTAAGACAAAAAAGTAACAGCATTAAGAAACAGAAATAATACAGATCATTCAGTTTTGAAGTGTTGTACAAATATTAGGTATGAGATAGTCACATTAGACAATGGTCTAATCTAAAGTTAGGAGGCAGGTTTCCTCCATTCCCTCCCTGATCAGGGAGACAGAAATCCTCCTGAAGGCAGCTTTGAGAGCCTACAGAAGTCTCTAGCATTCTTCATTGACTTCTCAGGGACCTGAGGAGTCTAGTCTGAACTGAGATGCTTGAACATAAAAGATGAGAACATACCCCTCACTCAGCCCTGTAACTGTGGCAAATTTCAATACATGCAACTTAACACAACTTTGATCTTCTGGTCTCTTGCCTGTAGTCTTGACAATTGAGTATGCAGGTAATAAAGCTTGCCATGTTTAAAATATACCTGATGTCTCATCATCTCCACTTCATAGGTGGGAATTCAGAGAATTTGCTTCAGTGCACACCAACAGAACCACAGAGCTCTCAGCTATGCAGTACCCCCACAGCTCTTTGTAAAAACGGTGACCAAGAACACCAGCAGTAACGGGGCTGCAGCAACATATGCCCCCGAGGAGCTACCCAAACCACCCTCCTTACCCTAACCTGCCAGAGGGAAAGCACAGTCACTACAAGAGTTCATTTTTATACCAATAAGCCCGAAAAAGTTATCAAACAAAACAAATGTTCAGTTTGTTCAAGCAGTGAATGTGTTCAGCACACATCCTAATAACTACTTGTGACAAGGACTGTTTTTCCCTGCACCCCTGTGCAGAGCCCAGAGACCTCAGGAAGTGTTCTGCGAAAAAGCAATAGTGAAATATGGCCAGAAGAGGGCAAACGTTCCCAGAAATAACATCCTGCTTGAAAAGAAAGGCACCTTTCAAAGACCAGACATAATTGAACAGCAGCTCACCGGAGGACACTGTGCCAGTTTATCAGCTGCCACCATCTGAACATTAAGGTGTTTGGCTTGAGATTTCCCTCGAGACTTTATTAACCTCTGTAAAACCTGTGAAAAATAAGACATTAATAAAAGCAAGCAGGTTTGGACTTAATGTACATATACAAGCACTTAAAATGTTTCCATTTTTACCTGTCTACTTGAGCAAATCAAATTCTTAATTTGCTGGCTTCAGGGACATTTCCCACACTGTTTACAACCAGAACAAGCTAATTTTAATTTACTGCCCAACGTCTCCTTTCCTATTATGAGTACTAAAAGGTTGCCCTCCTATTTTCCTTTACTGCTTCTGCATAATTTTTTGTGTCTAAGTTGAAATTCTTGAATTGCTTTCCTGAATTCTCTTCCCATAATTCATTATTCTCTTTCAAATGGCTCTTCACCAGGTCTGTTTTTCACAGAATGGAAGAGTACATTATCAGGAGATATTAAAGTTAATCAATCAGTCTGATACTCATTATGTGAAAATCTTTCCTTTCTGTATTGTTTTTATTTAACGAATTGTTATTATTGCTTATGTAATTGAGACTAAAAGCACAATTCCAATTTAAAAAAAAAAACCAACCACTGGAGCTACAACACCTTTTCCAAAACGGGTTTTGCAAAGACCAGAGCTAAGATACTTTTTTAATTAATATTTCACCATCCAAAGGGAAGCAACAACAGTAAATAGCTCTGAACTTCAATGAGGACATGTGATTATCTGCATTTAAGACCAAAAAAGAGAAAAGAAAAAAAGACTGAAACAGCATGAATATCAGTAAAATATTTACCTTAGGAGAAGAAATCTTTACATATACTATAATGGGAGCCAGAGAGGTTTTGCTTAGTTGAGCTGGGTGGTTAATGGTATCAGCATCTAGCACTACCAACTGCAGTGTCCTTGCTAACTCAAAAATCCGTTCAATTTCACTTTGAACTTCAGCTGCAGAGAAGTAGAAAATCAGAGTTATGAAAACATTAAAAGGCAAGTAGTTTTAAGAAATGTAAAACAGTGATAGACTGGTGGGTTGCTCTTCATCAGGTTGGCAGGAGTTGTTAGCCATGCCTGCCCCTGGCAGGCTGGGGAAAGGAAAGCAACGTTAAGGAGAGCGGTTTTCCCTCGGCTTGTTGCCCTCGCAGACAGCACTACCTGCCTCTCACCTCCACCTGGTCCTGCAATCCCTGCCTTTCCTGTAAGACCCCAGTCCCTGTATATAGGAAAAGCAGATAAAAATGCTTGCTGCATCACATCGAAATCCTACTATGCCATTTATTTCCTACATGTAAATAATTTCAGCTCAGACTTTAATCTCACATAGTCAGCAATTTGCTCAAACTGGAGTGCCTGAGATAGGCATTAAGACACATTGAGGTGTCCATACTAGCAGAAGCTTCCGTTTTTCCATTTACTTCAACTTATCGAAGCTCTGGAAAACAGAGTTTCCCTCATATACGGGTATAAGCTAGAAAATAGGAAATTCCACCTCAACATGAGGAGAAACTTCTTTCCTGTGAGACTGATGAAGCACTGTAACAAGCTGCCTAGAGATGTTGTGAAGTCTCCTTGTCTGGAGACTTTCAAAACCTGCCTGGATGCATTCCTGGGTGGCCTGACCTAGGTGATCCTGCTTTGGCAGGGGGTTTGGACTAGATGATCTCTAGAGGTCCCTTCCAACCCCTAACATTCTATGATTCTATGATATACTGGCCTCAGTATGGTACCATATTAAAAACTTGACTCCTAGATGTAAAATACTTTTTTTAAAAAATAATTAAATAATCCAAATACTACTATGGTATCCTCCTCACAATCTGGGGGGGAAAAAAAAAACAGAAAAAAAAAAAAATCCCACCTCACAGTTCTGGAAAGGTGTTTTTCCAGGAAAAAGTAATCTTGTCTTCTGCTAACTTATGCTCCCAGCTCCTCAGTACCCTGTCTGATTGGCAGCAGTTTCCAGGGCAAACCTCTCCAAGACAGATGAACTGCATCCATTTTCACAAGGCATGTATAAACTGTCTTCACTCCCAAATGAAACAAAATTAAAACTTCTAATAGCAAAATCATCCTTGAAATGGAATCATGTTTTCCTGCTCAGATCTTGCTACATGCTGGCTTCACAGAGAAATTACAGAAGTTAGGTGATTTGTGCAGACCTGTAAAGTAAGTTATAGAGCCAGACAAGATTGCAGTTCATACAGGCTTCACTTTAAAAGTTGTACACACTCCGTGAACCAAAACCAGATTAGATATCTAGTCCAATCAAAGCAAATATTAGAAAATAACTGACAAAAATTTAAAAGTCAACAAGAGGCACCAAAAACTTTATTAAGAGTTTTCTGATATTACACTATCCACATTTTATCTATTATGCTGGCACAAGCATTATATTTGCTTGACAACACAGCCTATATGATCTAGCCAGAGAAAGTTTTCAACAGCAAATGGTCTCTTTCAAGACGTGTGAAGAGATTGATTTTTGTTACATAGAATCATAGAATCCT
>NW_008617714.1:0-325 GCF_000691845.1 Merops nubicus | reverse complement strand
CCCCCCCACACACACACTGCCGCTGTCTCCCCCAGCCACGCAGCCGCGTGGCAAAAGGCTGGGACTTGGCCTAAGGGTGGTGATTTCATACAGCACATGCATCGCTGAAGATTGTACTGCTGTCCTTTGGATTTGGGTTTTTGGGTTTCCCCACCCCCCATTTTTTTCTTTGGTGTTTGGGCTTTCTGTTTGTTTATTTGTGATATTTAATGCTTTTTCACTGCTGACAGCCTACAGAGCAGCATTGGCCCTGCAAGGGCAAGAAGAGCTGCTTCAGTTCAGAGGGACACAGTCACAGCAGCTTCCTCCCTAAATGCAAGCCACA
>NW_008617713.1:3590-5681 GCF_000691845.1 Merops nubicus | reverse complement strand
GCCCATCCTCACCTCAGCAGCAAGCTCCTTGTGTCGTTCTCCTCACTGCTGGCTGCTGGCATCATCTTGCTGGTGAGGGTGAGGGAGATCTCCATTCTGCTGAGCTGGGAGAGGACCTGCTCAGCACTGCTGTCCCCTGGGCTGGCAACGCTCTCCCCTGCAAGGACAGAGAGCCCCAGTAGCCACATGGGGCTCAGAGGGTTGGATTCCCCATGCCCAAAGCAATCCAGCTAGAGCTTCATCCAAGGGAAGCATTCCCATCTCCATCCTCCTGCTGGGGTGGGTGGTGGGCCCCACTCCCCACCTACCAACAAGGGACTGGACTGTAGGAAGCTCGTCCAGGTCCTCCAGCAGCTCGTGCAGGGGGTCGTCGTGGTGGGGGGCAATGGAGTCCTGGTGCTCGAGCAGCAGCTGGGTGGTGCAAGGGAGAAGAGTCAGGGGCAAAGAAAGAGGGAGAAAGGGCCAGTTAAGAGTGATACAAAACCAAGAGGGAGCTTCAAAGTCATGGGGTAAGCAGCAGAAAACCTGCAGAATCTGGGTGGTTTGAGAAGGGGGACAAAAGGCTGGGAAGAGCTCTGCTGGTGGTGGGACACAGAGGAGGGTGATGAAGCAGCAGAGAGCCCAGGAGGTGGGAGCAGCAGCTTTGTCTGAGGATGTTTTATGCCTCTACCTTGTGTGTGTTGATGAGCTCCCCCACCGTGATGTAGATGACTGGCTTGGCCACCTGAACCATCTCTGAGTACTCGTCCACGTTGAACCTCTCCTCCGGCTCGGGGACGCTGCAGGCAGCGGAGATGACCCTCCTGCAGAGAGGGACCTCTGATGAGCCCCCAGACCCTGCCACCGGCCCGTGGGCACCCTCCCGCCCCGGCGCCCACCTGAACTTGGCGTGGGTGTCCTGCAGGTACTGGTTGAGCCCCCGGAGGTGGGCGTTCTCCCCATGGAAGGCCTTGCCGGCGGCCGCGTGCTGCAGCACCCTGGCGATGGAGCCCAGGCTGCGGCGCTGCTCGGGGGGCAGGGTCACCCCAGCTGAGGGGGTCACCACGTCAAAGCCATCGGGGGCCACCACGGCCGGGTTCATGAAGCGGTAGTAGAGCAGGTTCCCCACGACCTAGGGCACAAGGCAGCTGAGGAGCAGCCAGGCTGGTGCCCAAGGGGGGAAGCTCAGCAGGCAGGATTGTTTCATCCTCGCACTGCCCGCAGCACAGAGGTGATCCCACCCTTGGCATTTCCTTAGTGCCTCCAGGAAAAGGTTGACTTGAAGGTGTTTTTAAGTCGAGAGGACTCCAGAAGTGGGGAGGGATACTGGCCCCTCACACACACCCCCAGCTGAACCCCACCACGCCGTGCAGACACCCAGCCCCAGGGTACCTTGTCGATCTCCTCCGCTGGGGCCCTGGGGAATTTCTCAGCCAAGGATGTCCTCAGGATTTTGGCCACGTAGCGCATCCCATAGCTGAGGGGAGGGCAGGGAGAGGTCAACATATAGGGCAGCACCAGGCTTGGCCTCTCTGCCCCATCCCCACTACTCATCACTCAAGAAGTGGCAAGTCCCCAGGCCTTGGGACTTGGAGGGGCTGGAGGCTGCCGGCATCCCCTCTGCAGCATCCCTCAGCTCCCTCCTCACCCCTGCTGCCAGCCCAAGGTCCCTGGAGGAAGCCTCCCTCCTTCAGGACCACCAAAGCTCAGCTTCCTCCTTGGGGAGACCTCAGAAACAGAGTGGCAGGACCACCCAGCCCACCAGGGCACTGCTGATATTTGGATCTCCTCTCATTGATGGTGCAGTCACTCAGTCCTGCAGCAGCTAAGGGGTCATCAAGTCTCCCACCACCCAACCTCCCTTCAAGGCCTTGCTGGATCTACCTTCAAGCCAACAGCACTGCAGGGAGGTGCACAGAACCCACGGAGATACGTACGGGATCTTGTCCACGGAGGAGGTGATGGCAGAGACAAACTTCTCCGTCACCACCAGGAGGTTGCGGATGGAAACGTCCAACTGCCTTTGGACCTCGGGGTGGCTGAGAGCCTGCTCAGGGCTCACCTCGTAGGGGAGCTGGCTGTGGATGGAAGAGGTCCCCACGTCACCACCCC
>NW_008617713.1:3198-3542 GCF_000691845.1 Merops nubicus | reverse complement strand
CCGCTGGGTCTGTGCCGCCCCCCCCCCCCCCCCCCCCAGGGCCTGACCTTCTCTGCCCGCTCTGCGACTCGCTCTGGTTGACCCAGGCCTTGTAGATGTCCAGGGGGTCGGTGCGGACGCGGAGGGTCCTGTCCTGCAGGACGTCCTGCACGGGGGCAGCCAGGATCTGCCGCAGGGCGCTGTGCCCCCGGGCGCTGCGGTAGAACCGCACCACCAGCCGCAGCACCGCGGGGTTCCCCGTCAGGATCTCCTGCACGTGCCCCACCTTGCACCTGGCCAGAGGAACAGGAGGGGTGGCGTGAGAGGGGGGGACCCACGTGGGTGTGTTCCCCGACGCAGGAGGC
>NW_008617713.1:1383-2752 GCF_000691845.1 Merops nubicus | reverse complement strand
CTCATGGCAGAGGGGTTGGAACTGGGTGACCCTTGTGGTCCCTTCCAACCCTGACAGATTCTGATCTGTTTTAGCAGAGGACTTTAGAGCCCTAATGGCTCAATGGTTGGACTTGATGATCTTGGAGGTCCCTTCCAACCTAAAGGATTCTATGATAACTGTGTCCAGGCTGATGCCCCTGGCACAGCCTTTCCCCAGACATGCCCCCAGACTGGGGTTCCCATGGCCCCCCACCTGATCTCCTCCTGCAGAGCTGCTTTGAAGAGCTGGAGCAGCAGGTAGGCCTCCCGGGGGTTGGAGGCGTAGTTGTAAAGCGTGAAGATCACCGACTCCATGAACTTGGTGGACTTGTTCTGGGGCATCTGGAAGATCAGCCTGGCCAAGTACACAGGCTGTGTCTGCAGGGATGAGGAACACCAAGCTAAACCCAAGTGCCACGGGGTGAGGGGGAGCCAGAGTCCCCACACTGCTGCCCCAGCACACATGGGCACAGCTCAGCCCCACCAGCCCCACCTGCAACAGGTAGAAGAGATGCTGGTAGGCCTCCAGCTTCTGTCTCTTCTCCTTGCTGAGGGACTTGAGCCCCTTCTGCTTGTCTATGGACATCATCTCGGAGAGCTGCTCCTTGTTCTTCTTGGTCAGCTTCTTGCAGTGGGAGACCACCTCCTGGCGCCACAGGGACAAGAGAGAAGCGTGGGTGAGTGCCAGCAAGCTCCAGCACCCAGCCCAGATTCTGGGGAAAGGGAGCCAGAGGCCCCTCAGCACTCCCCAACCCCTTCAACAGCACAGGAGAGAGGAGTCCAAGCTGGGATGCCAGGGAGAGGAGGGCCAGCACTGCAGCAGAGCCACAGGAGGTGCTGAGGTTCTCCCCCACGCTCCTCACCTGCAGCGTGATCCTGTTCTTGACCAGCAGCCCAATCTTGATGTCCATGAGGTCCAGGTCGCTCTCCAGCTGCCGGCTGGCTCGGATTCTCTTCACCACCTCCTCCTGCAGCCCCAGCACCTCCGACTCCTCCCAGAAGTCGTGCTGGCTCTGCTCCAGCAGGTGGATGAAGCGCCGGACGATGCTCAGCGGGGGGTTCTTGGCATGGACTGCAGCAGGGCATGGTGGCACCACCAACGTTTGTGGTAGAGCAAGCAGCCACCCCTACCCTGGACCCTGGGATCCCCAACATCTCACCAAGACACCCCATCCTCCTTCCACCAAGAGGTTCTTTTGGATCACCAGGACACAGGACAAAATGGTTGTCACAGGAGAAAGGATTGACCCTCTCTACTTGGCAGTGGGGAGGCTGCACCTCAAATCCTGGGGTTAGTTTTGGCCTCCTCCCTCCAAGAAGGGCATTGAGGGGCTGGAGAGTGTCCCGCG
>NW_008617713.1:0-1284 GCF_000691845.1 Merops nubicus | reverse complement strand
TGCTTGCCACAGGGACACTGGTGGCCAGCCTGCCACCACCTCCCCCCTGCACAGGGCTGAGGAGGGAGGAGCAGAGTCCCCTTCCCAGTTCATTATCACCACTTCAGAGCAGAGAGGAGCAGCCACTTACCCAGCATCCTGTAATCCCCACGGGCCTTGTTAGCTCGAACAAAAGCCTGGATTTTAATTACAGCTTTAATCTGCCAAGACAAACAAGGGGGTGGGGGGATGTTTCCCTGCAGAATCCCCGAAACACACGGGGAGCAGGAGAGCTGGACAGGCACCAGCTACCTGCTCCCACCACTGGGAACCTGCTGATGCCCAGGAGGAGGGACCCCACCACCCAGGAGGAGGGACCCCACCACCCAGGAGGAATTTGAGGACCCTCAGATCTCTTCCCCTCCACTTGCTCTCTCACTGCAGTGACTCCAGAGGTGCAGCTTCACTTCCTGCAGCAGACTCAACCTTCCACCCCCCCAAACATCCTTCCCCTCTAATGGACATCCTGAAGTCCTCACTGGGTTTTGGTGGAACTGGAGCATTTCTCTCCTCATGCTTCACAGATTCTAGGAGTTTGGCTTCCAGACCCACCAGGCACCATTTCCTGCCCATCTGCCCCTGGGTGAGGATGCACCAGTCCCTCCCTCCAGCTGCCCCACAAGTGCTGGGGGCAGAGGTCTGGCTCAGGACCCTCCCCTCCAGCCCCACAGGGGGTCACCCACTCCCAGGAGCTGTTTCACTCCCTGTCCCACCACTCACGTTCTGCCTGAAGTAGTGCAGCCTCTCCTGGTACTTCCTCCGAGCCAGCCACATCCTCACACCCGCCTGGATCTGGGAGAGACAGTCAGAGAGTTGGGTGCTGGAAGGAATCACCCAGCCAAAAATCAGGGGGCAGAAGGGGGAAAGCTGGGAGGATTTTTGGAAGATGTTCTCCCCAGCCCAAGCTGCCCCCGTGCCCAGGTCCAGCTGCTGCCTCACTGGGCAGGGTGGCAATGGCACACTGCTGAACAAGCAGGTGGTGGTGCCCAGTGTGGGAGCAGAGGGTGAAGGAGGTTCCCCAAACCTTTATCACAGCATCTCCCTGGGCCTGCAGGTAGTGCAGCCTCTCCAGGTAAGCTCGGCGCTGCTTGTACCCTCGCCAACAGGCCTGGCCAGGGGAGAAAACAGATGGCTGCTAAGGTCTGCACGAGTCCTGTTGGGTTCTCAGAGTGTCCACAAGATCCTACAGAGGGACCTGGCCAGGATGGGCCCATGGGCTGAGGTTCAGCAAGGCCAAGGGCTGGG
>NW_008617712.1:0-284 GCF_000691845.1 Merops nubicus | reverse complement strand
CTGGGCATCGGGGGGGGAGGGGGGTGAGGAATGGCACATCTGGGCACCAGCACATCTGGGAGAAGGGGTGCATGGGGTGGGAACATCTGGGCAGCAGCACATCTGGGCACTGGGGGGCACTGGGACTGGCACATTTGGATGCCAGTGTGGCTGGGCGTGGGCACAGCTGGGCACCAGCACATCTGGGCAGGGGGTTGCACAAGCCCCGGCCCATTTAGGAGCCAGTGTCTGGCACAGCTGGGTGGCAGCACATCTGGGTGGCAGGGGGGCCCCAGACCGGGACA
>NW_008617711.1:5912-7045 GCF_000691845.1 Merops nubicus | reverse complement strand
CCCCCCCCTCACCACCATTCTGTACCAGAGGTTTCAGGGCAGCCAAGTACTTACTTTGCCCCCCCTCCCCTGAATGATCCCCCACCCTATCTCAGAGGTCTTGTCATTGCTCTAATCCCATTGGAATAACTCCCCCCTTCCCACCACCACCACCCCGCTCCTCCAGGGTTGCCCCAGAGATGTTGGAGGTGTTGGGGGGGGGGTCAGTTCATTGCTTTAGCCACTTGAAATAAGTCCCCACCCTGGTGCCTGTTCCTAGGGAGGTTGGTTTGTTGCGTTAGACCCCTCAATAACCCCCCCTTCCCCATTCCCACCCACATCCTGGATGTGCTGGGCAGATCCAACTCCCTTTGAACCACTCTGGATTTCCCAACCTGGAGGAAATCCTCCCTGAAATCCTCTCATCTCTTCCCCAGGGGTGGGCATCCCGCTGGTAGGGTGGGAGACCCACAGCATGACAGAACCCTTGTTGCCCACTCCCCTACTGCCCCATTCCCCTGAGCTGGATCCTGCAGGACCTGGAGAAGGGACCTTGACCTTGGCCATGGTCTAGTTGAGCCATCCAACAGATGCCTGGCCTGGCACCTGCCATCAGCAGAGGTCGGGTGTTCCCTTTCCTCCATGAAACACCCCCAAACCCTGGGAGGAGCTCTCCCCTCCTGGGCCTGACGGGGACATGGTGCCCCAGTGCTACAACCCATCCCCAAATCCCCATCAGACGCTCTGAAACCCCCAACTCCTGCACAAAGACAGGGAGGGGCTCAAACCTCTTCACGTTTTCCCCCTCGGCTTGACCCCCGTGGTGAGATCTTTGTTCATTTCCCCTCGTTTCTTGGGGTTTTTTTTTGGGCCAGATCCGGGCCTACCTGGGGGCCTTCGCCGCGGATATTGATGAGATTTTTTTCCCGCGGGGGGCCTTCGCCGCGGATATTGATGAGAACGCTGCCCTCAGCGCCCTGCGCTTCCTCTCTGTCAACTCCATCGTGGACCCCTGGGTCTTCATCATCTTCCGCACCGCCGTCTTCCGCACCTTCCTCCGCAGGCTCTGCCGCAGGCTGGGCTCTCGGAGAGGCCCCTCGCCCACCCTGAAAAGCCCCTCGCCCACCCTGAAAGGCCCCAGCCCCGCCGGGGAC
>NW_008617711.1:2937-5876 GCF_000691845.1 Merops nubicus | reverse complement strand
TGAGGCCTTTGGAGAAGCTGATGGTGAGGATGAAGAGGGAGCCTTCGGCCCCCACGCCCCCCGGAGCATCCCAGGGCACCACGGGGCTGGCGTCCGGCTGGCGGTGAGGGGTGGGCACGAAGAGTTTGTGCCCCCCCACCCCCTGGGCTGCATTTCGCCCTCGGAGTAAAACCGGGGCCGGGGGGGGCGGCTCCCCAGGGGTCTGAATGTTTCCAAGCAGCAGCACTTTGCGGAGGGTTTGGGGAGCAACTGGCTCCAGGAAAGCAGGAGGATTTTGGCGTGTGGCTTCAGGAGAGGGGGGACATGCAGGGAGGAGCAGAGGGGGTGTCCCCCTCCAATAAAAGTGGTTTGAAGCCCTGCTCTGTCACCTCGTCCTGTGCGTGAGCCCTCTCCGTGCCAAGGGGGAGTTCTGCAGGACTGGTTTGAGGTGCCCTCATCTGGGGGCATGGGAGGGAGTTTTTGGGGGTGTGGAGACTCAGAAGCAGGAGCCACAGCTCGTGGCTGTGCTGAGGAGCTGGAGAGCAGGTGGGGTCCCTCCCGGGGATGCCTTTCAATCCTCCCTGGGTCATCATTGTCCCTCCCCAGGACACCCGTCGTGCCTCCCCTAAGCCCCTATCCCCCGAGCAGGGCTGTGGTTTCCCCACCATTCCACCTTGGCTGGCTCTCTGCTGTAAAATTGATTCCTCCAAGCGCTAATGTTGCATTTGTGTTACTCAGCTGGCTACCTGTCCTGCTGTAATTATTTTAATTCAGTATTTATGATGAGCCTGAGCCCTAATAAGAGCAGTAATTGAGAGAAAGCAGAGCCCAGGATGTATAACCTCGCAGCAAAAACATGCAAGAAAACGATTATTTTAATGAAAGATCCATTTCCCCTCAACCACACGTATTAACTGGGTTTGGTATTTGCCTCAAGTGACCATTTAAGCCAAAAAAAAATTATGGTAACCAAAGTCCTTAATCTGCTTAGTGTCCTTGGAGGAGACAGGGCAAATATTTCTCTCCCTCTGTTTAGCTAAGCCTTGCAAGGTGTAGTCGTGTTCCTGCCAGTTCTCAGGCGATATTTACTCTTGGTGTCAAATGGATTCTGTTCTCGAAGGAAGAAGCTCACACAAATCTGTCCTGGGGCTTTTCTGAGGTGGCCTGGCTGGGTTGGCTCTGGCTGTTTGACCAGCCAGGCTCTGCTGGCTGGAGGAAAGGACAGCTCTGTGTTTGGGATGTCCTGGGGGGGCCCTGCAAGCTCCCTGGTCGGTGCCTCTCCTCGGGGTTTTCTGAGGAGAAAGAAATGAAATGGGCTCGCTCGGCGCATTGGTTTCATGTTACTGGCACGTTATTGACTTGGAGATGGCTCACGTGGGACTGTAGAGTCAACAGCACCAAGCCTGAGCTGGGGCTTTCACTGAACCTGTTCCGCCACAGCAGGATGGGGGCCAGCTGGGATAACAGCTCTGCAGAACCCTGCTGTTGTGCCCTCCTGTGCTGGGACCTCCTCCACCCCAGATGGAGCGGGCACGGCCAGGCTGAGAGTGTGCAGCAACGCTGTGGGTGCTTGGTGTGTGCCCAGGCCACCACCTGCCCGTGGCCACAACGAGGGTTCAGTCCTAGAGCCTCCCAGGAGAGGTCCCTCTGCCACCACGTGTGTATTTAGAGGCCAGGGCAACCATGTGTCTAGAGCGTGAGGCTTCTGAGGAGCAGCTGAGGGAGCTGGGGGTGCTGAGCCTGGAGCAAAGGAGGCTCAGGGGAGACCTTCTGGCTCTGCACAGCTCCTGACAGGAGCCTGGAGCCAGGGGGGGGTCGGGCTCTGCTCCCAAGGAACAAGGGACAGGACAAGAGGAAACAGCCTCAAGTTGTGCCAGGAGAGGTTTAGATTGGATGTGACGAACAATTCCTGCAAGGGTTGTGCAAGCCTGTGCCAGGCAGCCCAGGGCAGTGGGGGAGTCCCCATCCCTGGAGGGGTTCCCAAGCCATGGAGATGTGGTGTGAGGGACACGGGGCAGTGGGGACCTGGCAGTGCGGGGGAATGGTTGGCCCTGATGATCTTAAAGGTCTCTTCCAACCACAAAGATTCTATGATTCTATTCTATGCTCTGTGGAAGGCAGCAATGAAATTAAAAGCCCAGACAAAGAGCAAAACCAGGTTCTTTGTTAAGGTGCATGAACAGAGACTCCGCGGGAGCCCTGAGGTGATACACAGTCTGCAGTGTCTCACCCATCCACGAGTTTATCAGCAGAGGAAAGACATCATGGAGCCAACCGTGGTGGGGGCTTGCAGGCTGCCGGGGTGACCTCCCTGGCCCTGCATCATCCCTGCTCCCTGGCTGGGTTTGTGCATGTCCCAGCGACCTTGACACACAGATCTGGCTCCAGTAGCACTTTCTAATCAGTGTTCTGCCCTTACTGCTGCCCTACGTGCACTGGGAGCAGACTTGGAGTCTCCAGCTTGGTGCTGCTGCCTCCAGGAGAGCAGAGCTCCTGCAAGGTTTGCACTTGGTGGCTGAATGCCAGGCTGCCCTCCAAGCAGATAATCACTCCCTGGCATGTTCCTGGGAGCTGGGACTGCCATATCGTGGTCCTCTCCAGAGATGGCAGCACGTCCCCGGCCAGGGCTGGGCTCCAAGCTGGCCAGAGCACGCTTGGAGGGGCCCTGCCACTTCTCACCCCAAGTTGGAGTAACCACTTGGGCAACCTGCTTTTTAGTACCCAAACACAGATAGTTTGAGGCTTCAGGAATTACGTTGAAGCTCAGAGCCCCTTCCTATTAGTGAGGTTGAAAAAAGTGAAAATAAAATTAAAAAAGATAAAAAATCCTTGCAACATGTGGTTTAGTTCTACATGTTGCTAAATAGGAACCCAAATATCCCAGAGAGTGCACTCAGAGCGGGCAGCAGGGCAGGGAGGGGATCCTGCCCCTCTGCCAGCTCTGGGGAGGACCCCCCGCA
>NW_008617711.1:259-2774 GCF_000691845.1 Merops nubicus | reverse complement strand
TGGGGATGCCAGGGCTTCAAGGGGCCTGTCAGAAAGCTGGGGAGGGACTTTTTAGCAGGGTCTGTTGGGACAGGACAAGGGGGGATGAGTTTAAGCAAAAAGAGGGAAATTTAGACTAGACAGAGGAAGAAATGTTGGCTGCTGAGGGTGGTGAGCCCCTGGCCCAGGCTGCCCAGAGAGGTGGTCGCTGCCCCATCCCTGGAACCATTCCAGGTGAGGTTGGCCGGGGCTCTGAGCAACCTGCTCTAGCTGCAGATGTCCCTGCTCAGGGCAGGGGGTTGGACGAGATGACCCTGAGAGTTCCCTTCCCACCCAAACCATTCTGTGATCCTATGATCCTGTTCCACAGGGTGAGAGCTGCTGTCCAAGCCCTCCCTGATCCCATCCTCCTCCCAGCTCCTCACGCTGCTCAGCCGCTCCCAGTGGGCTCCTCGGTGTCAGACTGCTCCCGTGCCAGCAGCCCCCAGAGGGGTGGGTCTCATGCTTAATGGAAGCAGCAACAAGCTGCTGCTCAGCTCAAGGCTCTGCCTCACACCCACGATGCTGTTTTTTGGAGCTGTGGTGCCATGCCTGCTGCCCTCCAGCACCACCCCACGCTGATGGTGCCACCAGCATCACCTCACCCTGCATCCCGCTCCTTCCCTGGGCACAAACCCACCACAATCAGGTTGGTCCTGTTTTTTCTTTTCCAAGCAAATGAACTCCAGGCACAACTCAGCCCGAGCTCATTTCCCAACAGGCTGTTTAGTTCTTGCAAAAAGCCCTTTAGTTTTTTTATTGCCTGCATTTTCCAGCCATGCTGGAAGCAGGAAGGCACGTGCCTGGGCAGGCAGCAGTGCTGGGGCTGCCAGGCACCCAAGTCAGGGTGCTGAGCCTGTGAGGCTCTAAGACACAACCAGCTGCTGATTTTGGGGTTTTTAAGCCTTGCGCCCGAGTGGTTGCCCAGGATGATGAAGCCAAGGCACCAAATCTGGACCTGCCATGCTGGTGCTCAGCTCTGCTCTTCCAGGGTGCTGAGCAAGGCAGTGGTGCAGAAGGTAAGGATGGGGCTGGAAGGAAAAACTCTGTCTGGCTTTGCTAAAACAGAACTCAGATTGTTTTGGGGGTTCAAATGGAGCATGGGAGGGCTGGTCCCTCCCTGAGCACAGTGCCAAAACGGTCCTTCAAAACCCACCAGGGATGGAGCAGGAGTCCCGTGCCCTCCCCAGAGGGTTTCTATGAAATTCCTGCAGCTTTCCTACAGGCCCAGAATCGTTTTTTTCCCCTCCAAGGATTTTCCCTGTCTTAGGGAAAACAATGCCAATGACTCTTTGGGAGGACATATGATCCTTGTTAGAGGCAAGACAGCCGAGATAAACATGGAAGCTAAAGGAAGAAAACAAACTCTTCCCAAGAACTGGACAGATTGTACCAAGTGACATGTTCCTGGTTTTGAGCTCAGAAAGGGGAGAGGAAAAAAAAAAAAGCCCAGCAATTTTATTATTATTGCAAAAATATCCCATCAGAGGCGACTATCAGTTGAGAAGCCTGAAGCCCCAAATGAGTATTTAAGGTTCCATTAGCTGCCAAGAAAACGAGCTCCAGAAGATGCCAAAATCCCTTCCTGAACTGTGACACACAACAGCAGAGAGGAGTGAGAGGCTGGGAAAAAGCCTTGGAGCAGCCACCCTACAAGGTGCCTTCTGCCCAGGAAACATCTCCCGAGGAGCAGAATGCAGCCTCCACAAGAAGCTCAGGTGGACCAGGACAGGGTTCAGCCTCAGCTCCACTATTTTACCTCATTTTGATGGATACCACAGGGGCTGAGTGTAGCAGGGTCCCATCCAGCCCTTGGGAAGCTTGAGTTGCTCCCACCATTCCATGTGTCCACATGCTTCAGTGCTGGACCAGGTCTGCAGGGCTGGAAGGGGGGTTAAAAGAGGTCTCGGGAGGTGGGTTTTTCCCTCCATCACACCCACAGCTTTGGCCACGGGGACGGGGAAGGTGGGGGCTGCGTGTCCTCCCCGGCGTGCTGGAGAAGCCTTCAGGCTGCAGGACCGAGGAACCCCAAGAGTGGGAGTGGCTGGTCGGAAGTGGAGGTGCTGTCACCGACCGCAGCTCCCCCGGCCCCGAGTCCTCCCCGCTCCGTGTTTCCTTTGCCAAGTTCCTCTTACCAAAGCAAAGCCTTTAAAAACAGTGCCCAAACCGTGCCAGCTGGAGGTGGCCACCCCTGCACCACATCCCCCATGTTTGGGGGCACCCCAGCACTTGGTGAGGCCAGTTTCCCATGAAGTGATGGGTGGAGGGGTGCACCGGAGCCCTGCCCGGCTCCCGGCTGAGCCCCATCCCAGTTTGGAGGTCAAGGGCAAGTGTGGACAAGGGCAAGACCAGTTTGGCTGGAGTGTTCTCTGGGGAGAGCCCACACAACGGTGAGAGCCTCCCATGAGCCCCAGCAGAAGGAGCTCTCCTGGAGCTGTTTCTGGGGGCAGATTAGTTGTGTCCAGCCAGGCTGGGGGGGGGTTCCCTTCCATGTCCT
>NW_008617711.1:0-220 GCF_000691845.1 Merops nubicus | reverse complement strand
CCCCCCCATGGGGCCCAGATGGGACAGGGGGTAGGTCTGCACGCCTGTGGGGCAGGGTGAGAGGCTGGCCATGGGGCCGGGTGTCCTCCAGGAGCTCCAGGTGCCTCTGGAGCCGTGGGGAACCCACCTGCACAGGCTGGGCTGGGCTGTGGCTCGCTGGCAGCCTACCCTACACCACACCGGTGGAGAAGGCACCGGGGCTCATCACGCCTGGGGGCCA
>NW_008617710.1:876-1099 GCF_000691845.1 Merops nubicus | reverse complement strand
AAGCGGCCCCCCCCAGATTACCCCTGGGTCACCCCACAGCTTCCCCAGGCCATGCCACATCTTCCCTGGCACTGCTTGTCAAAGGTGTTCTCTGAAAGTCACATCCTCAAGCAGCAACTTCTTTTGTAAAGGGTTTGGTGTCAGTGGAGGAAAGGAAGGAGCCAGAAGCAAACCCCTTTGGTGAGGGCAGCGCTGCCAGCCCCCGCTGGCACTGCCCCCAGGC
>NW_008617710.1:333-814 GCF_000691845.1 Merops nubicus | reverse complement strand
CCCAGCCTCAAAACAACCCCCCCGTGTGCCACCGGCTCGGTGAGGAGCATTTCCTGACCGAGCACAGCCCGAGCACCCACCTGCTGCCAGGGGTGCCCGGGGCAGGGCTGGCAACGAGGTCCCCGAAGTGGAGACACCGACTCTCCAGCACAGCACCATCCTGTGGCTCCCCTGAGAGCCAGAGCCCTGGGGAGCAGCCAGGGGGTCCCTCCTGCCACCCCCAGGACTCCCCAACTGAGGGCCAGGAGCC
This sequence comes from Merops nubicus, assembly GCF_000691845.1. Classification (NCBI taxonomy): domain Eukaryota; kingdom Metazoa; phylum Chordata; class Aves; order Coraciiformes; family Meropidae; genus Merops; species Merops nubicus. The sequence continues at coordinate 564 of NW_008617710.1, read as the reverse complement.
ACATCTGGAGGCACAGGCTGGGTGGGTGCCAGAAAAGGAAAAAAGATCAGATCTCTTCTTCACATCCTTTTATTCCTCCTAAAGAGCTGCTCCCCTTTCTACTCTTCACATTTTCCACTGCTCTTGAACCCACTGTGCTCTGGACAGGGCACTGGGTGCCCCAGAACACCCAGCACCCCGTGGGGACGGTGGCATTTCCTGTGGCATCAGGGCAGAGCTGGCAGCACCACG
>NW_008617710.1:0-252 GCF_000691845.1 Merops nubicus | reverse complement strand
CACGGGTGCCCCTCCCCTGGGGGCTGGGTGCTGGGCACCCTGCAGGGTGGCACTCAGCAGAGGGAGAAGCGCCGGGAGTTGATGTTCATGCGGGTGACGCCGATGTGCTTGAGCGGCGTGGAGAGCAGGAAGGCAGCCTTGGGAGGGATGTTGCAGAGCAGGTCCGAGTCTTCCTCGCAGCCCTCGAGGCCGAAGGTGGCGTCGTCCAGCATCTCCTTGTGCTGGTGGCACGCCTGCTCCACCTTCAGCCGG
>NW_008617709.1:0-2426 GCF_000691845.1 Merops nubicus | reverse complement strand
GAACAACCCCAACTCCCTCAGCATGTCTTCATAGGAGAGGTGCTCCGACCCTCTGACCATTTTTGTGGCTCTCCTCTGAACACGCTCCAACAGCTCCACGTCCTTCTTGTGCTGAGGACTCCAGAGCTGGACACAGCACTCCAGGTGAGGTCTCACCAGGGCAGAGCAGAGGGGCAGGATCACTTCTCTCCATCTGCTGCCCACGCTGCTTTTGGTGCAGCCCAGGATGTGGTTGGCTTCTGGGCTGTCATGGCACATTGGTGTTGCTTGGAGGAACGCCGCTGGCTCTCCAGACCACGCGAGTGCAAACCATGTGTTGCTCTCCTCCTCCTGGTTGCCTTGTTGTTTGAAACCAGGATTTTCATCCCCCTTGTTCTGTTCCCAGCCCCACGTGAGTTGCAGGCTCACTGATGGCAGCGAGGATTTCTGCCCCTTCCCCTTTGCCTCTCGAACCCTCCGTTGCTAATGGTCTTAATCACCGGGGCAGGGAACAGGAAACAAGTCCCGAAAATTGTGATGACACAGCAAAGTCTTTGGGTTAATCAAGTTCATCCACAAGAAGACACAGAGAGAAAATCTTGTCTTTTTGTGTAGTTTGAAAGCTCTTATTTTAGGAGTGGGTTCATCTGGCTGGCCTGGAAGGGGATGGTGTCTGTGTACGGTGCACCCACAGCAGCAGTGCCCATGATGTGCTGGTTCAGGGGATGCCACAGACACAGTTAAATGAGGCTTGGACCCTTTCAGCAAGTCCTCTAAGTCCAGCACTGCCTTGTCAGGTTAGCATCTGAGCCCCTTAAAGTGATCTAAAACCCACTTTCCCTCCTGAATCCTCATCATTTTATTCCATACACTCACCCCCAGCACCTCCAGCTGATGGAAGGTGCAGAGAGGAGCTTTGGCTCCAGCACACCCAGGTGAGCTCAGTGTGGAGCAGCACAGACCCTGTCACCAGAGCTGCTCTGACAGCACGTGCTCAGCAGATGCTTTTCCAAAGCCCTGCTCTGTTTGGACGATGCACCTTTCCAAGAAGAGAAGTGTCTGAGGAGCAGGGGAGTGATGAGCTCTTTTCTTCGGGCTTCTCCCATGGTTTCTAAACTGCAACTCTCAGCCAGAACAGGCTACTCTTTACTCTGATTTGAGTTTCAGATATTTCTCCCGTGCTCAAAAATCTGCTTTTGGCACCGTTTCAGCTCTGGAGCTGAGGTGGTTTTGCTCTCCCATGTTAACAGAGATACTTGGGTGCAGAATGTGATCCTCCCAACTCCTGCTGCCTTTCCCCACTGTGTGTGTCCCTGCTCTGCTTTTGGGGATCGAGTTGGATAAATAATCCAGAGACACAGCAGCTGAGATCTCCGACCTACAAACCCGAATCAGAAGGTCAGCTCCGACGGCAGGTTAGGATCCTGGGGGACCAGACCCTTCTGGCTCTGTGCTGGTGCAGCCCTGAGCATGGAAGGCAGGCACTCCACCCGCCGGGGCAGGGCAGCCCGAAATAGCCTCATTAGCGAGGAATGTCCTGGTGGAGCTCCAGATGTTTTAGTCCTTTGGGGCTTCGCAGCCGCGGGTGGCACTGGCTCCGTGTGGGGCGCGGGGAGGCGGCAGCAGCAGGGAAATGGGGGAGGGAAGGTGTTCAGGGGGGAGGGTAAATCGCATCCTTTGGGACCAGGCAGAGGGGGAGGCTGCTGGAGTGAGGTTGGGCTCGGTGGGACGGGCAGGCATGTTCTGAAACAGGGGCTCGAGGCGGGGGGGGCTCGCTTCTACCCCCACACCCCCAGAGCGCTCCCAGCTTCCACTTGCTGGCTAATGCGTGTGCGGGGGACGCTTTGAGGAGCGTGGAGGAGCCAGAGCCCATGCTGCAGGGAACATGGCTGTGCTTGCCAGGAGCAAGGAGCCAAACACGCTTCTCTCCCTCTTTTCTCCCAAGATTTACGGCTTCGGTGGCAGGATGCCGAATTCCGCAGCAGAGCAGGACTAGTTTGGAGCTGGTGCGTGAGGAGGGGAGAGGTGATGGGGAGGTTGGTGCTCACGCTCAGGACTCCCAGGAGCGTGCAGGTCTCCGGCAGGGACTATTGGAGGCAGGAGTGTGCGTGGTGGTGGTGTGTATTTGTGGTTTATTTCAACGGATGAGCTGTGGTTGAGGAAGGAGTGAAGGCTGCTGCACCAGAGCAGAGCCACCCCTTCCTCTCCCAGTACTTGTAAAATCTCATCCGCCATTTGGTGAAACGTTGCTTGGTCCCCGTGAATTGGGTTTCCAAGGGCTAAAAGGCTCCAGCCCCAGCACCGGAATCATGTTGCCGTCGCAGGAGCGCGCTGTGAAGGTGCCGCTTGCCTGGGTGCAGCCCCGCTGTGTAAATCACCCCTCGACTCTGCACAGCCAGACCCCAAATCCCCAAATCCTGTCCCACGCATCTGACCGGGGCTACCCA
>NW_008617708.1:0-7182 GCF_000691845.1 Merops nubicus | reverse complement strand
CTAAATGATTCTATGATTCTCTGATTTGATCCATCTGGGCCACGTGAGTGTGGCAGATTGCAGGAGGGGTGGGCATGCTCACAGTGTTGCAGGGGACTGCTTGCCTGTCACCTCACTGCTGATTTTGAGGCTTTTGAAGTCACTGAGAGTCCTTTAAGGCTTGAGTCATGCAGGCTGCTTTGAGGGTGCTGATTTGAAGGTGCTCGTTAGTGTACTTGAAGCTGTTGAGAAGTTGGAGCAGACTCATCTCACTCAATTCTTTAATCTGGCTGATGTTATCCCCATGAGTGGGTGAATATGGGTTTTGTGCTGGCTGCTTTGTTGTACTCTGAGAGTGGCCCTGAGTACAGTAGTTTCTCATACACGACAGCTGAAAAGGAAAATACTCCAGACAGAAAGGTCTGTGTTCCCTTGTTAAAGAAAGGTCATTTCTTTAGTCACTTGTAGTGGCTCAGTTGACTTCACTGCCTCCATGGGTTTATACTATTCACCACCAAAAACTGGACACTTCCTTCTGTTTCTCTGTGGAAATACTGATTCTCTTTGAATCAAGAGTAATTCTGCTGAAGTCAATTGAATTCAGTAGTGGAAATCATAGGTTTGCTTCATCTGGATTTCCTTGCAGATTTAACCCAAAATGAGTCACAGAAGGGGGTGGGTGATTGTGCTGAGGCAGAGCTGGGACAGCTGCTGCCACCACCATCATCTGCTCAGGTTTCTTTGCTGGATGATGAACCATCCAGCCGTTTCCCCACCCTGCTCTGCCCATTCCTGTTGCCAGTTGTGGTAGTGTTTGCTCATTACAACTTTGCTTTCTGAATCGCGTGGCTTCCCAGAGAGGTAGCCCTGAGATTTTTGAGGTGGGCACTTGCCTGTTAGAAAAGTTTGCTACTTTTAAAGAAGGAAACCAGTCAGCACAGAGGCTGAAGTTCGTGTAATTTCACCTGGTTGCGGGGTACACGGTTGACTGCATCCCTAGATATTTGTGTGCAGTCAGAGCTCTGTCCCTTTTAAGAGACATCTGTAGCTGTGCTGCAAAGGGACATCTGGGGATGCTTGTTGTGACAGGGGCTGGCCTCCATGGTGGGGGTGGAGAAGGGGACATGCTCTCAGCTGGGGCTGGCTGTCAGTGGCTGATGCACTGGTAGAAGGAAAATGGAGAAATTTCCATTTCTCACCCTTTTGAGCAGGTCAGTGTAAGCCCCTGTTCCTGCTCAGCTCCACACCTCTCCTGGGGGATGCGGTGCCTGGGGAGATGCTGCGTGAGCTGCTCCATCCCAGGACAGTTAAAACTGAGTGTGGGTTTCCTGAGTCAGTCCTGGTTCAAAATGAAATCTTTAAACCTGAAGCTTTAGATGAACACCTCGATAAAATAAATATTTCCTTACCCTTCTAAAGGGGCAGTGGAGCCTCTGTGCAGCTCAATGAGACCTGGAGAATTAGTGCTTTGAGTCAGAAGCTTGTCCAAAATTAGGGTTTGACATTTGAAAAGAGACGAGTGAATAGAAATTTCTATTGAATACATGTAAGTACTGAATTTTTTCGTTCTGATCAACAACAGCATCTTTTTTTGGACAGCAGTCTCACAACACTCAGAACATCTTGCACAGAAACAGATTCACAAGGCAAGCTAAATTCATTTCAGGAGTGAAAAAACTGCTGTGGTCTGATGGCTGTTGGTTGTTTGTGCAGTGGTGTGCTGGTTTCAGTGTAGAAGTTGTAGCATCTGTGTCATAATAATCCCCCTTTCTTCAAACTTGTCCCTCTTCAGTTCTGTCTTTCAGGTGTCTGTTGTTCTGCACCAGCAGCTCTGGTGGTCTTCGCCTGAAATAAATTCCATTTTACAAAGCAGTTGTTGTGCCTTTGCTAGTCTCTCATCGTCTGGGGAAAAAAAGCAGGTCTCTCTACCTGAGAAGGACCTTGTGAAATAAAGCTTGTGGCTGGTATTAACTCTAAATCATATTAATTTTCAAGGGCAAGAAGCGTGCCTGTGTATCTGTCTGCCTGGCCCTGGAGCCGGCGCCGTTTCGCTCGGGCTGTTGATTCAATGACTGTCCAGAGTGAAGAACGGCGTCCGTGTCCTGCAGTGCAGCATCCTGCTCGCCTGCAGATTAACCTGTGCTTGTTTGGTTGCAGGGAGGAAGCCAAGGAGCCCGACTCCTGGAGCACCTTGTCTCACACCGTGCACTCGGGGGACTACAGCGTGAAGCACCACCGCGGGCTTGACGTTTACATGCTGACGGCTGAAGCCAAGGAAGGGGTGGTGGCCAGCCTGGAGAGCGACATACGGCACCTCCAGATGCACATGCAGAGCCACCAGCACATGGTAAGGAGGGGGCTGAGGTGATGAAAGAGGAGCAGAGCCGGCTGGTTGCAGCCTGGCCCCTGGGGAGGACTTCTCTACGCAGGCACACCTGGGGGGTGTGTTTACCTGGATGTTTTCTCTGGATGTTGTTGTCGAATAGCCAGACACCTGCCTGTTTGGTGGTTGTTTGAGCATGGGGAGTTCTGATAAAGCTGCATTAGGCAGCAGATTTTCTCTCTCAGAAGAGCAGGCTTGGGGCTGTGCAATGCCAGCTCTGCTTGGCCTCGTGGGCTCTCTGCTCCTAGCTCCTGTCTCCTGCATTAGGTTGGACCCCCTCGGGTGGGCAGGGAAAACCCACCTGGAGACACACGGTCCCTCTGGAGTGTCGGGCAGCTGGGTTTGTGGGGGATGAGCATGGTGGGTACATGTCTGCTCAGATGGAAAGTTCAGGGTCAGAAAGGAGACTGAGGGGAAAGTGTTTGGGGCAGGTGAAGGAGGAAACAGCCATTTCCTTAGAATCTTGCTATAGGGCTTGAAGGACAAGCCTACCCTTGCCACGTAGGGGACGTGTCCATAGCAGTGCCCTCACTGTGCTGCTCTCAGACCCCATGGCAGTTGGACCTCAAGAGTTGTGGGGCTTTCACAGGGTTTTCTGTCTCTGCTTTAAAATCAATACCACAGGGTCTCTGTTGGGATGAGAAGGTGAAATATCAGGACTTTTCTGTGCCACTTCTCAGAAACACATATGTGTCTTGTGGAGCTGGCAGCACAGAGGGCGTTGCTTTGTCTGCTCACGTATCCACTGCTGCAGAGGTGTGGGATCTAAATAACAGGATATTTTTGTTCCTTTAGCTAGGGAAGGGGAGAATCGTTGTCCTCAGGCAGTGGGCTGGGGGGACGTTCAGGTGTGGGCCACCCTGAGCCATTTTCACTGTTCCCTGGGAGCCTGAGATGTTAATTACTCCCGATCTCAACAGGAACTAGTGGCAGGAGTGACAGACCTGTGAAATTACTTCTCCTTGCCATCAAAAGACACCAGAGCATGGCTGGCATATCCAGCTCGCTTCTTGTTTGCTCGTGCCCGTGCCAGCTGGGGACGTTTTGTCTGACAACAAAATCAGAAAAGGCTAAGTTTAGACTTTTTCTTTGCAGCGCTGTTTCACTTTGCATCTAATCTGATTTGAATTTGGAAAGCAGCCCTGTAATTATTTCATTTAGGTTCATTTCGGGTCAGTTAAAAGCCAGTTGGCTTCCTCTGGAGGCGGCTCTATTTTTCAGGCTGTTGACAGAGTGACTTCACCATGAGGATGTTGGGACTGCCACAGCCCCTCCTTTTTGAAAAACTTGCTTGTTCCCAAGCAAGCATGGCTGTTGTCTCTGTCTGTCCACCCTGGCTGTGTTCTCTATGTGTCTGTCCACCCTGGCTGGGAACCAGCAGCCTGCTCTCTGTGCTCTGCTGCAGGGTTACAGCCACCAGACGGCTGTCGAGTCATTTGATCCCATTTGTTTGCCCTTGTAAAAAATAGCAGAGCCCTGCTTGCCATCCTTGGTGCCACATGATGGGTGGAGGTGCCGTGCTGCCTGCCTCTGACCCTAGCCTGGCTTGGAGTGCTTCAAAACCAGGGAGCTCTGGCATAGGTGACAGCATATATGGGAGCAGGGTAACAGCTTTAGTTTAAATCAGACATTCATGGCAAGCACCAGAAATATGTTTAGTGGTTTGTGATTTGGTGCTGGTGCTCATTGTTTGCAAACCTCAGAGTGTGGAAAGACAAGTAAATGCAATATCATCAGTGTAGCAGTGATGGTTTTAGCCACTATTTGTATATGCAGCATCAAAAAGTTCCTTGTGATGCACCAATCAGCATATTGGCCATTTTAATATTCAGGGAAAAAAGGGGTGTTTTTTGACATGAAGTTCTATTTCTCTGAGATATAGTCTTAAAATTTTCAGGTGCCTGTTTAAATTAAGCTTCTAGGTTGCATGTATTTTTGTGAGTGTTTTTCCAAATAAATGAAAAAACAAAACAACAGGTTTGAAATAGTTCACTAGAGTTCTGTGTTTGTGGTGAGAAACCAGCACAACCTCCAAAAGCTGACAGTGAAAAACCCCAGGCAAATCAAGGGAGCTCTGTGGGATGTACATGGAAGGATTGAGGTTGCTCACAAATAAAACAAACCACTTTTCTAAGATGTGAACACTGATAGGCTGCAGATAATCAAAAAGGAAATACTGAAACAGATGGTTTTTCCTAGGTAAAGGTTTAACTCTATCCAGCTGTAAGAGCTTGGGGGGGGATCCTTGACAACACAGATGAGACAGGAACTGGATGGATATGATATGCTGCTGCTGTCCCACGATAATGCATGTGCATTAATTTTAATAGTATGTCATCATCTTAAAATTTTTATTTCCATTTAGGAAATAAATTTGAGATATTTAATTATGCATGCGATTGTCAGGAATAGATTAGATGATTAATTCAGTCCTCAGAGTAGGAGACAAGTGGTGGTGTTTGGACATCATCAGCCGATTTCCATGTCTGAATAGCATTTCAATCAATGTAAAGAAAATGGAGCAATGCTGATGAGAACTGGGGAGTTCCAGCAGGCAGGCATCTGAAGTTGTTCTTCAGCAGCATTTACTCAAGCCCTTTGGGACTGAGCTGATAGATATTTGCATTATTTGGTAAATTGAATTCTTCTGTTTGCTGATCTTGAATGTAAGTGCACTCAAGAAATACAACTACACCTGCTTGAAGAGCAATTACAAAGATTACAGTTCTCAGTGGTGTGAGATGGTGTAACAAGAGGGTAGAGGGACAGATTTCAGCTTTGAGGTGTTCAGGCTGTTTGTTAGGAAAAACTTCATGGAATGGTGTTGTGGCACAGGAACAAATTGCCCAGAGAGCTGGTGGGTACTCCATCATTGCAAGTTTTGGGGACTTGGCAAGATAACATCATATTTGACCTGAGGTTGCATTGGTGATAGTCCAGCAGGGAGGTTGGACTAGATGACCTCCAGATGCTATTTCCAACCAACATTTCTGTCCTCCTAATAATTTCATTGTTACTGCATAACAAAACCAACATGCAAAATATCCTCTATAGTAGGATTATGTAGCTATAGATACATACATGGTGGAGACAGTATCAATGTGTGACAGAGAAAAGTAATAACTTTTTTCCACCCCCCCCTCTCATCTTGTTACAGAGCTTAAGGCAGCAGCCAGAGCCTGTCCTGGGGGATTCTGGAGACACCTATGCCAAAGGAGCAGAGGCAGATGGTCACCCAGCCACTACCTCTCAGAGCCTAGAAGAAATGGCAGGAGAAGGCAGGCAGGAAAATCCATCCGATCTTGTTCCTCTGGACATCAGGCAGCTCTCAGACCAAACCCACCAGGAGGAGAAATCCAGCAGCAGGATTTTGGGAGGTTTTAATGATGCACCAAATGACTTGTGGGGCCTGGGGGATGGGGATAGCCCAGAGTGCTTCTGTGAAAGTAAAAATACAGCGACGTTGAGTAAAAAGGAAGAGGAGGGGCCAGGCTGTGCTGAAGGCTCTGGGACTGTGTCAGATGAGAAGGACTGCACAGTGAGCCCGTGTGCGAGTGTGAACGGTGCCGTGAATCTTCCATCCTGGGGAAATACAAATGAGGAAGCTGGAATGACATCCGCTGGAGCTGTTCTGGATGAAGCTGGCTTGTGTGGTCAAGGCTGTCCCCGTCAGGAGGCGCAGGCTGCAGAGGAGCGTGCAGCTGACAGTGCTGTTGCTGTGGCTAAAACTGCAGGCCAAGCCCCAGCTTCCTTGGAGGGCGTGGATGTGGCTATGGGCCAAACTGAATGCAGGAACTGCACAGGGGCGGCTGAGAGGGCTGCAGGCCAGCAGCAGGTAGAGGATGGGATGGCTGAGGCTGATGAAAGGAGGACTGCAAACCTAGAAGAGCAGTTGCCACCTACGGAGGGGTCAGCCAGTGCTGCTCAGCCCTTGCTTGGTGTTTTCAATGGCACTGAGAGTGCAGATGGAGAGGACGCAGATGGGGCAGTGGTATCGCCGTGTGACATGAGGAATGCAGATGGTGGCACTGGGGATGCCTCCATTGACCTTTGCGAGACCGATGGTAACAAGGAGACTGGAGCAGGTTTGTGCACTGATCAGGTAAACGGTGACCTCTTGGAAAGCCAAGGTGATGCCTGTGTCACAGCGGGGCAGGAGGTTGCTGCAAGCGCCGGGGAAGCATTGCCAGCAGTGGATGGGGTGAAGGTTCCCACGTGTGCATCAAAACCTGGTCCTGGTTCGGAAATTCATGGCAGCAGGGAGCTAGAAAGGCAGATGGAAGAGGGTTGTATGGATGGGAAATCCAGCTTGCCCACCCTGAAAGACAGTATGGAAACGGATGGCACTGATTCTAAACCGGAAAACAACGATGTTGGTGGATCTAATCAAAGCACTGAAGAACCTGTGTGTGGCCAAGAAAGTGGAGAGTTGACTGAATGTGTGGCTGAAGCAGTGGAGGGCAGAGAGGCCTGTGAAGAGGAGGCAGTAGGAACTGATACCAGCAGCAGCAGAGACGGAGGAAGCTCAGATTTTGCAGATGGAGGTCAGGAAGTTGCTAGCTGTCACCCTTCTGCCGATCAGACTGGCACTGAAGATGAAATGGGTAACAGCCTAAAACCGGGCATGGCTCAGGAGAGCCGTGGCCAGCCTGCGCCGCTCCCTCCGCGGGGTGCCAGCGTGTGCCCCACACAAGAGGAGCCTGCCCAGACCGAAGCGGAGGCACCAGAAACTGCTTTGGAGCAGGGGGTGCAGGGCGGCGAGGTGAGACCACCCGCTCCCCTGCCCAGAGCAGGGCAGGAGCCAGCTCTGCAGGGTGACG
>NW_008617707.1:0-15626 GCF_000691845.1 Merops nubicus | reverse complement strand
GATTGCCTCCACCCAGATGCAGGACATGTTTTATGGATCTCTGCAGCTTCCATGTGCTGAGGAAACCCTGGCTTGGAAATTTCTCTCTAACAGAGGGATGGTTAGACCAGCTGGCACAGTGGGCATCTGGGATGAAGCACAAAGATAGGTGCTGGATTTGCAGGTCTGGACCCTTTGAGGAAAGCAAACAATTAAAGCAGAAGAAAGCAAGCCCCATGTAGTTTTACTCATTAATTTCAGTTTATAGTTGGTTTTAACACTGGCTGGAGCTTTGTGAGAGCATAAAGAAGGCACTGTAATGCCATGGCTTTTATGTTTGTGTGTTGTGATTGGGGAAGCTATTGACTTCATATTCTTTCATGTCCTTTATGTTCCCCTCTGTTTTGATGTTATCATGCAGTCATCTTAGCCACGCATTAAACAAGAGACTGCTTCAATATAAAATGATCAAAGGGACAAGAGAGCACAGGGCCATAAAGGATGTATGGAGAGCTCTGGGAGAATGATAAGTTGAATTTAAAGGCTTTTTCAAGCTGCTTAATTCCTGCTTAGATTTCTGGTGCCACCAATAGGCAACAGCTCCTTTCTTTGGATCTTTTACTAAGGATTGACTGGCAGAATCACTGTTTTACACAGGGTTTAGAGAGTAAAAGGCCACCCTGAAGGTCAAGCCCTGAGAGGTTTCCTCTAAGAGCTCATTGATTCCACTAGATTTTTAAGTTGAAAAAAGACCACTCCTTCCTAGATCTGGGGCTTGGATACAAGTGCCTTAGTATGTACCAGCACAGAAGGCAGGAGTAAAAGTATAAGTGCAGGAAAAAAAATTAGAGAAAGATGCTTTGGGGCAGAGAAATGGTGGTTTTGGTCTCTGCCTTGTACAATTCAAACTGGTGACATTATTAGCTACTGGTCCATGAAAGAAAAAAAAAAAGAAAGTATTATTTTATGGCTTTCAGAAATGGATTATATTAACAGTGAAATTGGGCAGAATAAAGATTTATGGGCACATCCTCAGCTTGAGTAAACAGGCAGAGGAGCTCTGCGTGGAATGGGGAGAGAAGGGCTCGTTGCAGCTGCAGAGCTGGGCTCTAAATAGTGTGGCTCTGGCTTTCATCACATCAATATAAGGTTGCTGTGAATGCATATGCATGGAACTGTCTTTATTTTGCACAAAAAAAAATTAAGACGAGCATGTTTTGCCTCCCTAACCTCATTACAGTGTTGGCTTTGTAGGTTGCCCAGTGCTGTGGTAGTGATTAGGAAAATGAAGCTAAAAGCCTACCCCATAAGCAAACTCAGTGTTTGTGCTATTACCTACTCCTGTGATATTTCAATCTGATTCATTAGAAAAATTAGCATTTTTATGGACTAATTAAGGGAAAACGTTGCTTGTATGCTTTTTGATATACAGAGATTTTCACAGCTCCGTAAAGCCAAATGGAAGTGAAACGTGATTTATTTCTTTTCCCCTCCTTAAAATGAGGAAAAGCAAAAGGATTACTCAAATTATCTCAAAAGATTAGGGAGATTTGAATTTTAAAAAGAAAAAAAAAAAGGAATTCAGAGAATATAAGGTTACTATAGTAGTGGCAGTTTGTACAGGTTTTGTTGTTTGGGTTTTTTTTAATTCAAAATTCCAGCTCTCTCTCAGCTATTTTGGTTCTTCAGGCATAAAAATATTTTAAAAGCTGTCAGTCAGCCACTGTATATATTTTTTTTTTGTGATGGTTGCAAAATGAACAGTAAGGAGAACGAATAGTAATGAGAGCATCATTCAGTATCTATAAATACCACTTGATTTTCATCCTAGGTTTATGCATCGCAGTCAACACACAGTTCAGTGTTTCTCTCCCTTAAACCCCATCTCAGGGTTTTGTTATGGCTTTATCAGACCATAGCTGTTCATTCAAACACGTCGTGCTTCTTCTCTACGTTCTGCTAATGAACCACTTGCTTTTGAAGTTTAATTCTAAATATGCATCTGTGTCACTTGCTGACTCTGCTCACATTCTCTCTTTGCCAGGAGGGGGAAAACGGGTGTCTGGGACTACACATCTGAGGTTGTCTTATTGCACAGGGAAGTGTTTTTTCCTTCTTAGAGGACAGAATGCCATTATTTTAATCAATGCAGGCATCTCCTGTTTGGATCGTTGTGTTTTGATAATGATCTTGATGTACACAGGCACAGAGCAGTGAACCCCTCGATTTGGGCTTCTGTGGAGAAGGCAAAAATCTCCACCCTGCACAGAGGGTAGAAGTTCAATTAAGCGTTTTGGTGTCATGGGAGGTTGATTGTGCTTTAATTGGCTTCAACTGACTGGCTTTGAGGCCGTGATATTCTTCACCTGCAGTTTGGATACTTCTCAAATATGTATGGAATTTTTTATTGCGTTGGAAAGCGTTTCACAAAGTCAGAATAATTATTTCTAAATGAGCCTTTACAACTAGGATAAACAGAAGTGAAGGAGAAAACATTAAAATTGTAGAATAATTGAAGTTGGAACGGACCTTTGGAGGTCATCTGGGCCAACCTCCTGCTGGATGTAGACACAACTTTGAAGTTAGATCAGGTGGCTCAGGGCTTTGTCCAGTTGAAAACAGTAATTAGCCATCTTTTGTTCAGGCTAGATGAATACAGTTTTCCCAGCCCCTTCTTTTAAGTTCTGTGCTGCAGCCCTCTCATCATCTTGGTCTTTTCTGCTGAATTTTTGCCAGTTTGTCAGTGTCTGTTTGGTAAACAGGGAAACCCAAACTGGACACTCTGTTCCAGATGCAGTCTCAGGAGGGCTGAATAGAGAGTAACAAACGCTTCCCTTGACCTGCTGGCTGTGCTCCTGCAAGTGCAACCCAACGTGTGGTTGGCATTCATCACTGTCACTGCCCCTCTTCAACCCCCAGGCTGTCTTCTCCAGAGCTGTTTTCTGCATTTCCATTTGCAGAACTTCATGTCTGCTTTGGCTGAATGTTGTAAGCTCTCTGTCAGGCTGCTCCTCCAGCCTCTTGAGATGCTGCTGAAGTAACAATCCCACTTTCCAGCATGTGAGCTGCTCCCCAGCTCTGGTGTCATCTGGAAATGTGCTGCAGGTGCATTCCCTCTCCTTGTCCAAGTTGTTAACAAAGACTTTAAGTGGTTAAACAAATTGCCTTCAGGCAGATTTGTTCAGTAATCTTCTTTGTGAGTGAGGTGAGTGTCACCAGGCAGTTGGCTATTGGTGTGTGTTGTCTCTTCTTGAGGATGACCATGACAGTTGCCTTTTCCAGCCATGAAAAGGTTCCTCCCATTGCCACAATATTTCAAAGACACAAAGAGCAGCCTCAGAATGATGTCAGCCTGTTTCCTGCACATTCACAGATCTATGTAGGTCCAGTTGGTTAAATAGTCCATAACAAAATCCTCCTCTACTGTAGACAGTAATTCTCTGCCCCAGACACTAGGAACGTGGTCCTGGGCAGCCTGAGAACAGGATTTGCCAGTAAAGACTGAGGCAAAAAAAGTCATTGAATGCCTCATCCTCCCTCTGGACCCTTTGTCAGTAGTTCTGTTGACATGTTCAGGAGTAACCCACATTTTCCTTAGTCTTCTACTGCAGATGTACCTAGGGGTGAACCTTTTGTGTTGGGCATCCCTTGCCAGCTTCAACTCTGACTGGGTTTTGCTTTCCTAATGTTGTCCCTACAGTCTGGGCAAGGTCTATATGGTCCTTTTGGGTAGCTTGTACCCACTTCTACCTTCTCCTCTTCTGCTCTGCTCCTGCTTTGAGGAGGTTTTACTGCAAGACCAAGAAGCTCCTGTGTGCTATTCTGTGCCCCAGGGCAGTCATCCATGACTTTCCACCTGCTAGTTCCCTGAGCAAGCCAAACTTTTCCAGCAGAAATGTGTTTTTTTTTTTTTTACAGACAAAAAATCCAAACTTTATAGAACTATAAACATTTAGGGCACCACAATAACTTAAGCATAATCCTAATGACCTTTCTTGGTGGAGGATTGTTGGTATCAAGTTTTCATGCATATCTGTGGGCAGAAGGAGTTAATAGCAAGCTTCAAGCCCTAAGTGCCAATGGAAAGCACTCAAATGGATGTATTTTATCAGTTGCATTTTCTCCTTACACTCTCAGCAGTTCAAAAATTGCCACACTGAAATCACCCATCTTGACCTCCGTTGTCTTCTGTGTTAATAAAATGCTGTGCTGGTACTTAGACCATTAGCCTGGGATTCAGAAGTGTTTATTTCTGGCTCTGCAATTATCCCACTGCTGCAATTTCCCAATCTGAGTTAGGGATAACAAAACTCTCCTTCTTTGCAGAGTACTTTGAGATTTGATGATGAAAAGTGCCATATAAGGGTTCAATATTGTTATGTGAACAAATATCACTTTGTTTGCATGGCTGGACCATCTTATAAGCAAGTGGAGAGCTGATGACCAAATCAAGATTAGAACTGAACAAATGAGTTATAGTAAGCAATTTAATCTATTGACTTCATTTTTGCCTTCTGTTTGAAAGTCATTAGCTTTTATAAATCAATCTCTAGAGATATTTCTAGTCTGTAAATCCTTTGTCAGTTGGGTTTAGAAATCTTTGAGGTTTGCTCATTTTTTGGTTTTACTTATTTTAGATGCTAAGTTATTTATTAGTTTATATGATCATTAGCAATCTGAACTTAGAATCCAATATTATAAGTTTCCAGTTTCCAGGTTGGACATTTTTCAAGTGCATTTAAAAGGCATTTCTAGGAAAACCCCCTGAATATTACAGGTTAACAGTGAACTATCTTTACAACAGAAAAATAATATTCCTTCATTAAAAGTATGTTCTGTATCTGTTGTGAACAGGGTAGCAGCAAAATTGATTATTTAAAAAAATAGTTTCAAAGCCCTTTCTGCATTATTTGCACTTAGTGTTATGGGTTAGGTCCTTCTGATCCTTCTGAGTTTGTGTAGCATGGCAGTTTGGATGTGATTTGCTTTTGTATTGCTGAATGAGACAAAACCCCGTCCTCTGTAAAATCTCCATACTTCCTGAATAAAATTTTTAACCAGGGAACACTAAGGAAATAGTTTGTTAGGTGGTGTAAATAAAAGTAACTGCAAAAAAACTACTTTGACTTATCCCAGTTGAAGATTTTCTCCAGAGGACCTGAGAATGACTGTGCTTGGGCACATGGGTGTGAGGAGCTAAAATTTAATCTAATTTCTAGCTGGAAAACACAGAACTAAGTTTTCTGGCTCTATTCTTTCTTGAAACCCCAGTATTTAATAGAAATGCATGAGCCTTATGAAAATTGGTGGATATTTTTCAGCTGGCATGTAGGTACTTGTGAAGGTGCCTTACCAGTCCTGGAGGAATCCTTTACTCAGCCCACGTGCCAACTGGGTTTGCACATACTCTGAGTGGAAGAGCTCAGGGAAAGGCTGTGACACAGACTTGTGTTGTGTGTTAAGTTATTAAAACCAAATGGAAGCACTGTGACACTTCTCACACGTGAATAATCATGGGCTAGAATCTGGCCCCATAAAGTTCATGGCTGCTGTCTTTTATTGGGACAGTAAATCACAGAAATCGTTGGCTAATATCATGTGGTGGACTTAGAGAGCTGGGATTAGTATTTCAAGGCTCTCTTCATATTCTGATACTCCTTTCAGTAATAAATAAACAGATATTTGAGCAATTACAACATCATGCTTGCAGCAATGATGAGCCACTTTATTCTAAATGTGAGACTGACCCAGAACATATTTTTTTCATTCATTTTTTTTTTCCTGGTGGGAAAACTGAAATCTTGGCAAAGCGTGTCTCCTAAACCAGACCTCTTCATTTTATTCTTGTAAAATTAGTACTTCCCTACTGTTGCTAAAAAGAAAATAATCATAGTATTTAAGAAGCAGAAAAGCCATTGTACTGACTGCATCTTTGTGGGGTTGCCTTCACAATGCACATGGGTAAAATTACATCTAAATTGTTTGCTTCTTTAATAATTAAGAACTCCTTTTCTCTCTTGCTCTTTTTTTTTTTTTTCTGGAGAAGTTAATTTAACATGCTTGCTAATAGTCTGAAGAGATCATTGCAAATACTCCCTTTAGCACATTTGAACTTAAGTGGGATCCATAAGATGCAAGGACAACAACCTTTTGCTGTGACAACAGTGGAGCCATTTCATCCAGTGCTATTTTCCAAGCTGGTTAATGCATCTTTTTATTGTTTCACAAAAATTCCTCCTCCAAAACCCTTCTGCTACTTATATGCAGGAGTGAAGCTTATTGTTCCTACCCAGTGGTGCTGGAGCTGAGGGAAACGCTGCCCTGGCTGGGGTGTTGGGATTTTGGGTCCTTTGCCACCCCTGCATCGCATGATGTGCTCCATAATGGGATAAACCTCCGTGGTCTGCACCAGAAGGCAGAGCTGAGGCTCAGCAGATGAAGAGCACCATGCTGCAGGAGTGGATTGGCTTCAGGAGGGCTTTGCTGTGGGACAGGGGCCAAAGCAGCATCAGAGCTTCATCCTGGCCAGAGCTCCCTTTTGATACCACTCTGCTCGGTCAAGGTCTCTGAGCCAAACCTGTTAATTATTTTCCATAGCCATGTGAGGATCTGCAGCAGGCACAATTCATATAGTGTTTAAATATTTAGTTTCTTGTTTTCAGAGTGCTGTCAGAGGTTTGTACTTCATTGATTCTGGGTCTGGTTAGCCTGGAGAAGAGAAGACTGAGAGGAACTTATCAATATTTACCATTATCTAAAGGGTAGGAGTCAAGAGGATGGGGCCAGATTCTTGTCAGTGGTGCCCAGTGACAGGACAAGGGGTAATGGGCACCAAGTGGAACCCAGGAGGTGCCACCTGAACAGGAGGAAAAAATTCTTTCCTGTGAGGGTGGCAGAGCCTGGAGCAGCTGCCCAGAGAGGTTGTGGAGTCTCCTGCTCTGGAGGGATTCCAAACTAAGCTGGACACCATCCTGAACAACCTGCTCTCGGTGAGTCTACTTTAGCAGGAGGCTTGGATGAGATGATCTCCAGAGATCCCTTCCAACCCTCACCATTCTGGGATTCTGTGTGATTCTTTGTCTTTTAGAGAGAAATGGATGGATGAAACGTGAAGGTCACATTGCAGCAGGGACCACTCATCCCTGCTCCAGTCTGTTCTTCCTCTGCAGTCAGGAGATGGAGGAGCCTGGGAAGCCTCCTGTACCATCTGTGGCTTGGCCAGAGGCAGTGGGTGATGCCAGCCCTAATCCTGGCTGCAGCATTTGCTCCTGGTTCTGCTCAGAGACCGAGCAACCCTCAGGTAGCTCAATGCAGGCACCAGAGCTGTCTTAAAGCCATCTTTGTGTCCTGCTGCTTCTCCCCATCTCTGCACCACGTGTACCTCAGCCTGAAACAGTGTCAAATTCAGGGAATGACCAGCTAAGTGAATAAAAGTGTGAACTGCATTCTCTCTCTTGGAAATCTGTCAGCTCCCTCTAACCTTTCAGAAAATTGAAAGACCAAAGTGACTCTACTTGCAGAGCATCATAACAATAAAACACTCTTGTGAAGCAGGAGGCAGTGCTGGGGATCCAGGACGTGCAGACCCTTTGCCCATACCCACAGAGGATTCTGTTTTTAGTTCTCATCTTTAAAAATCCCAGCAGATTTACAAGACAGATTTACAAGACCAGAGGAAATGATATTAAGTGACAGCAGGGGAGGTTTTGGTTAGATATTAGGAAAAACTTCTACACTGAAAAGGATGTCAGGGACTGGAGCAGCTTTCCCAGGGATGTGGTGGAATCCCCATCCTTGGATGTATTTCAGAGCTGTCTAGGTGGGGTGTTCAGGGATTTGGTAGTAGAAGTGACCTGTAAAGTTGGGTAATGGTTGGACTCCATGATCTTAAAGGTCCTTTCCCATGATAGTGATTCTGTGTGTGACCTGTAACCACTTTGACTCAGGCCAAGAGGTCTCTAGGGCAGTCATCAGAAATCCCAGTTTGTAAGGCTGCAGATTTTTCCCTCCTATTGCCCAAGGCATGAAGAACCAAAGAGCAGGTAAAGTTGTCAACACAGACTGGGAGATGAGTTTCCTCATCAAGACACACACGGATTCAGCAGAGCTTTCTTTGCCAGTGTAGCACATGATGGAATCTTTCTAGACCTTTTTTGCAGCTGCAAATTTTCCACATTCTAAAAATGCTAGGTGGGGTGTTCAGGGATTTGGTAGTAGAAGTGACCTGTAAAGTTGGGTAATGGTTGGACTCCATGATCTTAAAGGTCCTTTCCAATGATAGTGATTCTGTGTGTGACCTGTAACCACTTTGACTCAGGCCACGAGGTCTCTAGGGCAGTCATCAGAAATCCCAGTTTGTAAGGCTGCAGATTTTTCCCTCCTATTGCCCAAGGCATGAAGAACCAAAGAGCAGGTAAAGTTGTCAACATAGACTGGGTTTCCTCATCAAGACACACACGGTTTCAGCAGAGCTTTCTTTGCCAGTGTGGCACACGATGGAATCTTTCTAGACCTTTTTTTGCAGGTGCAAATTTGCCACATCCTAAAAATGGCCATGTGGATACTTCTGAGCACAAAAATGACAATGGCACCAGTGCCACAGGTCACCTCCTGCTCCCTCTGTGAAATAAGCCTCGTGGTTGACTTTTAAACTCAAACAGCTTGGTTCAGAGCCTTTTACCTGAGCAAGGGAGGCCAGAGCTGTCTGTGACTGGTGTGTAGGTCTTATGTAGGAGGAACAATGGTGCTTTCCTAAGGACAGCATCACCCAGGTGGGAATATCTGAGACTAGCCCACCAGAATCCTTCCTTCCAAGAAGAAATCTGGGCAAAATGATGGATTAGCTTCACCAGATGATGCACATGGCCAGGAGCTTAGCTTGCCTTCCTTGGGGAATTGGAGTATTGCTGCATGGAATATTGGATTAGAGGTGGAGAAGGGTTGTGGAAATTTATGGTTAGCTTAGTTCTTCCATCAGGATAGTCTTGATACCTCCCTGGTAAAAACCCAGAGCAGTCTTTGAGATGAAGGTGCAACAGAGGCACTTGAGGATTGCTGCTTGGCTTCGACTCTCCCTTTTTAGTGTTAAACATTTTTAGTGTTTTGGGGTGAGTGATGAATTCTCACTGTCTGTTTATCCTAACCCTGAAACCTCCACAACTGCTATAAATTGGCTGGATCTACTAAACCAAATAAAAACACCCAATGGTACTGACTAGGTTACTAATGCTGTATCTTGTGGGTTTTTTTCCAAGTTTTCCCATACTTTCCTCTAGCACTATTTTTAATATAAATCCTTTCCTTCAATCTCTGAGCTCTATTTACCCTCCCTCTGTCTGTACCACGCACTGATCACTTCAGTCCTCAAAACCTCTCCAGGAAATTCTATTAAGATTTTCTTTTAGCAAAACTGTGTAGTCCTTCAGAAATCCTTTATCAGAGCTGCTCTTTCCTGTTATGGTTTCCTTCTGCTTCTTTCTTTTTTTTATTTCCTTTTATGGATAGCTGTAATTTAAAGCTTACTAGATCGATAAGTCCAAGATGCACAGTGTCAATGGGAGCAGCAGACAAACAGCTGGTAAAGATAGGAGACAGCTGATTAAAAAGAATTCAGCTATAAAGCATTTGAGTGACTATCCTCTGCTGTGATTTTTTGAGCTAGATTAAAAAATAGGGGGAGGGGGATGTAAAAATCCTAATTCTCTCCTCCCTCAGAATCTCTGATTAAAATAAAGTTGAATTTCCTCTTTTTTTTTTTTTTCCCTTGTAAATAAAAAGCTGATTTTAGTTTGTAGTAGGTGTTTTAATCAATTACAAGTGAATTGGCTTAATGTAGAGCTAGCAGGGGGAAATGGAATGTCAGGAGGGCTGGACCTGATGTAATAGCAGCATCTCTGGTCTTGAACTCTCTAAATCCAGTGCTGTGATATAGCAAAATCCTCAAAATAGCCTCTGTTTTAAAATGATTCACAGCAGAGGGATTTTCTGCAAGCCCTGGTGGGACTGGGTCTGGGTTTGCTGTGCTTTCTAGCTGAGGCATCTCCTGCCATCCCTGGCCCAGGCTGCCACAGCTTTGTTGGGTTATACCCAGCTGGCCCAAGCTGCAGATCAGGCAATTTGCATTTGGCATTACAAATTGAGGTTACATTACTCTGTGAAGGTAAAGGCACTAGAAAAGACTTGAGTGTGTTGCCAGCAGGAGAGTAAACATTTCCAAGCTAAAGCTTCAATAGAAGTCAAGAAGGATTAAGGTGCAGCTGAAAGGAGAATAGAGGTGCCTAAATCACTGCAGAGCTTTAGAAAATCTTTTCTGTTCACGTCAGAAGCCATAATTTATTGACAAAGGGGGTTGAACTTTAAAATATATGTGCTAGTGAATTGTGTTTCAGTCAAATTGCATAGTTCTTTTCATGAGGAGGTTCATATAAATGTTCTGTATGGGCCCATAACCACAATCTATGTGAAACCCTTGTGATGTGTGGCTTTAAGCAGGTACTTCTTGTATATGTACAGCTTTGTATGCTGAATTTGGCTGCATATACACCCAAAGAGCAGAGAGAGTACAATATGAATTTGAAAGGCTGTGGGAAAGGAGGTGCACGTGTGTGTGTGCTCCTTGGAAGGAGGATTTGGTCTGTCCATGGGGAAATAAGTCTGTCTGCAACTGGTGAAATGAGACCAGATAAAGAGATTATCAAGTAGTGACAAGAAAGAAAAGAGGTTAGCTGAATTTCTCTTTATCACTTTTTTCCCCTTAAGACATCTCACTGAATATCTTGTCATTCATACAGGGAGTCTGGCAAGAAAATCACTTTTAGAGGTGACCCACAAAGGGGGGAAAAAAGCTTGTGGGCTTTTTTTTTGTCCCTTGGTGGCTTGGGTATGGCCTGGGAGTTGCACTGTGTGTGGGTACTGTCTTTTGGGAGATCAACAAAAATGATCTCAAAGTCTCCAAAGATCTTAAAGCTCCTGAAGATCTCCAATGATCTTAAAGCTCCAAAGTCTTCCCATTGCCTTTGCTGCTCACCAGCACACACCAGAATGTCCTATGGGTACAGAACAGTCCTCTTGACTACACTTTTCTCTCCTGGGCCTTTATATTGGGTTTTATTTTAATTGAAAGTAACTATTGAAAATAATTTTAAATTCATGTTTCACATTAGTGGACTATAGAGGAGCAATAATGTAAGTGGTGATGGATAAGATTGCTTGTTTCTGGTTTGGTGTTATCTAGGGCCTCCAATGAAAGCTGAATCTTATCATCTGTTTGATCCCACATAAACACTGAACAGGCTTTAGAAAGCTTGTAATCTAAGTAGACAAGAAAGGCAAAGAAAGAGAGGGGACATACAAGTGTGGAGAAGTGACTTGTTCCAAGGTCACAAACCAGATTTAGAATAAGATCTCACTTCAGCCCAGTTTTCTATTCCATGGGGTGTGTTGCTTCTGTTATTCAAAGATGGAAAAACTTGTCCTCTCCCAGTCAAATGGAGGGCAAAGAAAATGAGACCAGCTATAAAATCAGTGATACAGGGAAGAAAAGGAAAACAAAACAAAACGAAACAAAGGAATTGTACTGATAAAGGTGCTATTTTTAGATAAATTGAACACAGACCATTACTCAAATCACAAATTTGTCTTTCTCTCTAGATGCAGTAAACTGGGGAGAGCAATTCAGATGTAAAACTCCAAACTGACCATGCATTGAGGAAGAAGCAGCTGCATTTACTGGTTAGAAATGCCTTTTTTTAAATTAAAAAAATAAATAAATTGTGGTTTTGATGTACATTTTATTTACTTTTACTTCTGAATCATAACATTTAAAGTCATTCCAACAACTTAGACCCATTTGATACCATTTCTGTCTTTAATAAGCTTTCTATAAAAGCATAAATGTGTGTGTATATTTATTTCTGTGTTTGTATGCTCTGGATTAATTCCATGGGATTTAGATTACTGGAAGTATGAGGACATGCTTTCAAAGTCTGAAAGCTTTCTAAAGTCAGTTGGAAGTTGTTTGTCTTCTCTTTTCACAAGTTAAACAAACAGTCGTTCATTATTACATGCCCTCAGCTGAGCTTTATCCTCTTGTAGCTCCTATTTGGTAAGGAGCTTGTGATTTCACATTTGAAAAAAAAAATAACAAACCAATGCCCAAATCTGGTTCTTTAACCTGTTGGAAAAGGTGTTGTGATCATTCCATTCTGATTTCAAAGGTCTTCCATTCTGCCTTCCAGCAGCTGGCGATGGTGGCCCCTGGGGCAGTGAGTTCCCCCAAACATTGATGGAGGGGTTGGATCCAAAGTGATGGGTGGATCTTGCCTTTTTTTTTGAAGTACCCTTGGGCATGTGGAAGAGAAACAGCGGAAGAGCAGGACCTTAGGAGTGGAATTGCCAACATGTTTGTCAGTGAAAAATAGGCTGGAAGTTATTTATGTCTTGAGCTTCTCTAGGACAGCTTGTTACCAGGGCATTTTAGTGTCTGTGGACTCTTCCTGTAGGGAGATGTGCTTGGAGGAAATAATCACACTGGCAAGGGATTTCTTTCTTTTTTTTTGGTTATTTTTTTAAATCCTATTCAGAAAAAAAAAACCCTCCTATAATTTTGTGTACTATTTCTCATTTGTGGCTGGTGAAAAGGGAGCCTGTGCTACCAATATGTGGAGTTTAAATATGCATTTCCAATTAACTTTTATTAATAGGAGCTCTAAGGCTAAAGCTCTGTGTATAATGGGAATTATTTACACCATAACTTTCTTTTGAGATACCATTTATTGGGATTTTTCTGTATTCTGCTCACTGGCCTCGACGTGCTGCAGAAAGCAGGGCTGAGAACATTGCTCTTATGTATTCTCTGCTGAAATGAATTTGGTGTATTTTTGTGGTCTGTAAAATTCACAGTGGCACTTAGTGATAAAAATATAGTCAGTCCAAACACTGCTTTAACTTTTGTTCAGTAAACCTTTAAAATGTTTTATTACACCCACTGATAAATTTATTTTTTCCATACAATAAGTGATTGTTTCAAGCAGAAAATAATGTACTAATTTTCTAATCAGGCAGTGGGGATTCAGATGCTGTGTGAATCTAAATGTCCATAAAATCTGATTATGGTTTGATTCATCTCTTTTCCTTTCAGAGCTGCTCCTATAAAGCTCATTTTCTTGTCCATTTGTAAGTTAGCTTATAAACTTCCCTCTTTCAAGACCAGCCATCTGGAAAGGTCACCATGTGAAGGCTGGCTACGTTTTAGGTATGCATGAGCAAAAAGGATAAAGATTTTAGGCTGCTTTTCTTGTGGGACAATCTATCTTTCTTCTTACACACCCCCCAAAAATAGCAAAAACTTTTTTGTTTGTTTGTTGGGTTATTTTTTCCCCAAAACATTCTCTCATATTCCCCTGTGAGGGTATCCCATGGGCTGAGCTATTCCAGTTTTAGGGCAAATTCTGGAAAAGTAGGTATAACTTTCTAAGCATAGATTTGAGGAGATTTCTATATGGAATTACAGAATCATTTAGGTTGGAAAAGACCCTTAAGATCCTTGAGTCCACCTCTAAACCTAACCCTGCCAAGTCCAGCACTCAACCATGGCCCTCAGCACCACACCTACACACTTTTAATGACCCTGACCTTCTCCCTTAGCAAGAAAGGTCATCACAAAGTGATGGAGCCTTTCTAACCAGCTGGACTCTTGGTTCCCAGTGTTATTTTCTTCCATTTGGTTCTCAACTTGAACTACACCCACTTTTCTAGTTAATATGCTGTTTCCTCTCTGACTGAACCAGTTTCTCAGTGCAAGGATTAGCCTCATGACCTCTTCACCCTGCTTGACCAGAGAATGAACCCAAAGCCATTCAGATGAGGCTTCAGACTTAAGTTAATATGTGCTCCAATGTCTCCCTCATAAATTACTGCATTTACACAGGACCTTTTTATTTCAGTGTATTTGTTCTCTTCGTCAGATAGAGGAATTGTATTTGAGGTTTCATTGTGCTTCACTGTTTGCTAAAATTCCTATATTTAAAGTTCATGGGTCTGTTCCCTTTTGAAAGATATTTGGCAATGGGAAAGTTAGTACTCTTGTTTTCTTTTAAAATTCAGGGTATGAGGTGTGAAGTTGTATTTTTAAGGAGGATACACCATCATGTCATTTTTTGCTTAAAAGCCACCTAACTGGTTAAGGAAGCTCCCATCCTGAGCAGAAGAGAGGGCTCATTAAAAACATTAGCTGATAAAGAGCAAATTGAGCTTCATTGCCCTGCATAAAGATTATAATAACTGTAATAATAAATGAATTAATAATGCATTAGTGTGGAATTCCTCCAGTCAGATTGTCACACGCTTATCCTTGAAAATTGACTTTAGTGAGGTGTGTCACATGAGCTAATGGCCTTAACTGATGGATTTGTGATTTTTCCACACTCCTAAATCCACTTAAATCCATATTTTTGTACTTTTGAGGGCTAGTCTTCTGGACAGACATGAAGTAAGTAGGACTATTTGATGTTGCAAGCCAGGGAGCAGCTCTCTGCTGAAACAAAGCTATCACTAGTCTGAACCTCAGGTGAACAGAGTTGGTTAAACCCTGACTACTTGCCAAGCTGCACAGCAGCACCAGAAGGTCACACATCTCAGGCCAATGGGGCTTCAAAAACTCATAGAACTTTCATCCTATGAAGAGCTTCCACGAATTTGAAGCTTTTGGGTGAAGCTCACAACCTTTGAAGCATCACCAGCAAGCTGTTTCTCCAAAAACCGTGGATGGACCATCAGCATGTGGTAATGATGGGGCTGTTCCCACACCATGGGAGGTGACATGGTCTGAGCACAGCTTCTGCTTCTACTAGGGCTGAACTAGAGGTGGGCATGTCCCAGAAGTGCCTGCTTAGGTACTAAGTGTGACATAACTTGAAATAACCTCATATCTGAAAATCTTCCTGAGCTCTAGGTTATAAATGTCACAAGGTTATCAGGATTTAGGAATAAATGATGATTTCAGCACTGAAATACAGGTGTCAACAGGGTTTTAGTAGTGGAAGTGTAACTATATCTCTAGACACATCAGAAAGAGAGAGTTTGGGGATTTCTCCTGTCTCCCCTGGGTAAGGTTGGGTTTATAATGGTTATTAGGCACTTGTGCTACACTGGGGGAAAAATGCATGAAGGGAATTGATTATCCAGACATTGTAAACCCATGCTGGTTGTAAACTGCAACTTTAGACACCTAGGTAGCTTTAAAACTTAACCCATTAGTCATTTCTTAAAACCAAAACGTCTCTCCTAAACCCAACTACTACTGAAGATGGGTTTTACACAAATTATGAGGGGGTTCATTTTTAGAATCTTAAAATAATTGAGGCTGGAAAGGATCTGGGGAGATTTTTTGGATGCCTCAGATCAAAAAGGAATCTGGGGGTTCCAAATAGAGATTATGGGGAATACTTGATCTCTTACTATACATCACAGTGATGTTTCTATGTGTCTCCATATCCTCCTTGCAAGGAGGTATTTGGAGGTGCTAGCTGGCATGTGAGCACACTGAGCTTTGCCTGTGAAAGATATGAAAGCAAAATCCATTCTAAGATGCTTCTTTTTCAGAGAATTATTGGAAATTCATCTTTGTTTTTTTTTTTTATTATTATTAT
>NW_008617706.1:561-1152 GCF_000691845.1 Merops nubicus | reverse complement strand
GACAGCGCCGAGGCCCACCCCGACGGGCTGGCCCTGGGGGCCACCGAGCCCCAGCCCAGCGCCTGGAGCATCCTCTACGGGAAGCCCGTCCTGTGCCAGCCCCTGCGGCTCAGCTGGAAGCAGGACGTCATGGTGCACTTCGTGGTACCCGGTAGGTGAGGGCAGGACGCGTCTCCCCGGGGTCTCTGCCTCTCCCTCTGCCCTCGGCACCCTCCGGCAGGAGGATGGCAGCCTCTTTGCTGCCCCGTTGCCTCCTCCAGACCAGCCCGAGGGGGGTGAGGTTCTCTCTTCTCATGAGATGCTGAGGTTCTCCTCGCTTCTCATCAGAAGGGGTGTTGGTGTGGTTGGGGAAGGGGGTGCTCTTGGGACCCCTGCGGTGAGCCTGAGGGACGTTTGTGGCTGTGTCTGGCAGTGAAGAACCAAGCCCGCTGGGTCCAGCAGTTCATCTCGGACATGGCCCACCTGTACAGGGCTACGAGGGACGCCAACTTCAATGTCATCTTGGTGGACTTTGAGAGCGACGACATGGATGTGGAGAAGGCCCTGAGGGATGCCCATCTGCCCCGGTAACCTGCCCCACATGAGCGCTGG
>NW_008617706.1:0-550 GCF_000691845.1 Merops nubicus | reverse complement strand
GGCGGGACAGGCCATCCCAGTGGTGCTCACACAACCTGCTGCTCCTTCCCCAGCCCAGCACAGGTCTCCGTCTCGCTGCCTCTCTCCTCCTCCTCCTCTTCAGGGCTTTAAACTT
This sequence comes from Merops nubicus, assembly GCF_000691845.1. Classification (NCBI taxonomy): domain Eukaryota; kingdom Metazoa; phylum Chordata; class Aves; order Coraciiformes; family Meropidae; genus Merops; species Merops nubicus. The sequence continues at coordinate 435 of NW_008617706.1, read as the reverse complement.
GTTTTCCACATGGAGCTGGGGATGCAGAAACTTCCTTTGGTTCTGCAGAGGGACCCTTGGCTTGAGTTGTAGGCACCTGATCCCCTTCCCGAGCAGGTCCCCTGTCCTTGCTGGTGGTCCCTGTCCCCCTCTTGGCTGTGACCCTCTCGGGGACCAGCACTAGCCTCCCTGTGCTCTCTCCTCAGTTACCAGTACCTGCGGCGCACGGGGAACTTCGAGCGCTCGGCGGGGCTGCAGGCGGGCGTGGACACGGTGGAGGTGAGCTGGGGAGAGGAGCCAGCTCCTGGCGCAGCTCTTCGCCCTGATCCTCCGTGTGTCTGTCCCCCCGCAGGACGGGCACAGCATCGTCTTCCTCTGCGACCTGCACATCCATTTCCCCCCCAACATCCTGGAGAGCATCCGGAAGCACTGCGTGGAGGGGACGCTGGCCTACGC
>NW_008617705.1:0-251 GCF_000691845.1 Merops nubicus | reverse complement strand
CGACCCCGGCGCCCCAGTGCCACACTGGGGTATCCCCTCAGTGCCACCCAACCTGGGTACCCCCCGGGCCGCCCAGTTCCCTCCCATGGCATCCCCTCAGTGCCACCAGTGCCACACTGGTGTGTGCCCCTGGCACAGTCTGGATGGCATCCAGACTACCCAGCTCCATACCAGTGTGTCTGCTTGGTGCCACCAGTCCCACTCAGTGCCACACTAGTTTGTGTCCCTGGCACAGTCCAGGTGCCACCCAG
>NW_008617704.1:0-257 GCF_000691845.1 Merops nubicus | reverse complement strand
TCCAAAAGCACCAAAACCAGCCCTGAAGCACCCAAACCTGCTCTAGGAACATCCAAACCAGCCTAAATAGCACCCAAAACAGTCTCAAAGTACCCCAACCAGCCCCCAGAGCACCCAAACTAGCCCCAGAGAATCCCAAACCAGCCCCAAAAGACCTAAATTAACCCAAATGGCACCCAGACCTTCCCCAACAGCACCCTAAACAGCCCCAAGAGCACCCAAACCAGCCGAAAGAGCACCCAAACCTGTCCCAAGAT
>NW_008617703.1:455-838 GCF_000691845.1 Merops nubicus | reverse complement strand
AAACAGAAGGGAAAAAGGAAGATCACAGTACTGATTTTTTGTCATTTGGTCTCCTTCAGAAGGCAGTAAAACAAAGTTTGAACGCATTTTTAATATGAGCTGTATGTTAGGCATATTATCATGCACTTGATCCACAGAATTCCAAGTTGATAGCTTTTGAGGTAACAAGCTGTGCTTTTTAAGGATTGTCCTGGTCTGGGGTAGAACAGAAATAACTCTCTTCAGTGATTTTACTCTTCAGCTAAAGCTCTTCAAACTAACTGTGCTTTCTGAAGTTAACAGCCTATTTTCACAGAAAGTGTCTCCTAGCAGTGGTAACTCTCCATGTTCAGAGTTACCACCAAGGGCTGGTGTGCAGACCAAGGTCACAGCTAAAGCTTATG
>NW_008617703.1:0-222 GCF_000691845.1 Merops nubicus | reverse complement strand
GGGATCCAGCTCCTGTACCCAGTTGCTGGCTGCTGCTGAGTCCAGCCTGGGACTTTTCCCCAGGGCCAGCTCCCCAGCATTAGGGTTGATGGTGATATATTGCCATCAGGGGGATTTGGGTTTGGTACTGGTTTCGAATATATTTGTATATATTCCATATTCTTAGTCTTATAATTTTCACTAAACCTGTTTTCCTTTTCTTTTCTAATCTGTAAGTCTCTC
>NW_008617702.1:26905-31952 GCF_000691845.1 Merops nubicus | reverse complement strand
TGGCAACTAGCAGGCGGCAGGTAGCGCCCCGAGGAGGGCGCGGAAAGGCGTTACTCCTCTCCTGGAAGGTTTCCGTGAGCTCCTTAGTACACACACTTGAGCCCGGCTTCCTGGTCCTTGCCCTTGCCTCACCACAGATGTCTTTGACTGGGGGTGGGGGCAAAGGCAAGCTTTTTAATTATAATAAGCAGCTGAGGAGTATTTTAGCAGCTGTCCCAAACCCTGCATGTCTGTCCCTCTCCCCCCCCCCAGTAGTAAATCACTGTTCCTGGACAGAAGGAAGGTGCAGTTCACATTTCAGGAGTTTTTCTGAAGCCTTCCCCCAGCCTGCTGTCTATCCTGTCATCTCCCATGAAACTGTGTCCTAAAGGCTCTGCTTTATTGTAGGTGAAAAATGAGATGGGCAGTACAGCCTGTGAGTAGGCTTTAACAATTGGAAGGAACCCAACAGACGCAGCATGAGAAAGGTGAGTCTAGTATACAATGAAAGCCATCTACACTTTTCTATAGTGATACCATGGCTCCCAAGATGTGGTTTTTTTAACTATACTAATGCACAGACTATTAAAACAATGATGAGGAGATGAAAAAATGCAGAACAGCAGGGCTCCCTGTTTTGCAAAGTTCTGTGTGAAATATTTTGAACAAAATATTTCAAGATCTAGAGCATATCTTCATAAGTAATCTGTGTATAACCATAATCCTCAGTTTACAGTCAACACAACCTGCCTCTTAGTATGGGAGAAGGGTAGGAAGCTATACAGATCTCAGCAGGATGTTTGGGGTTACATGTAGATGATAGCAAAGTGAAGCTCAGACTGTACTTTCCCTCAGGCTTCTAACTCCTCTCTGCTTTACAGTGTGGACACAAATGGTTAATTCAGATGCCGATAATCTGCCAGTGCCTTTCACAGTTCTCTGTGGTCTATCTCCTCTGCCCTCTGTTCTAATCTCTTTTGCTATACCAAGTGTAATTTTCTTAATGATGTGCTCTATTTCACATTTTACATCTAGCTTTTAACAGCCTCATTGCTGCCACAGCATCTTCAGTACTTTAACAGAAATAAATGTTAACATTAGGATGCTGAACAGTATGATGAAAAATCTAAGGAATTCTATCTAAAAATCCCTTTTTCTAAAAGGGTAGTGCTAAGAAATTGGCATAGCAGAGGAGAATGCCACAAAAGCCAATTCTTCCATTTGCCTTAAAAAAGTTCAAGTGCGTGCCAGAGGAATAGGAGAGACTGCCAGTCAACGAGATCAAAGCTGCAGCTCTTCCTTTGCTGTAGTTGGTGGGGTGAAAAAAGATAAATTCTTGCATCTAAGCAATCAATCTACTTGCGGAAAATCAACGCTATTCATTCTTCAGTATGAGTGTTTGGCAACCAACAGAAAAAGAGCTTCGAATGTAAGAAACTCTAAATTCTCAGGTTGATGATTTATAACATGGTATGTACATTAGACTAATTTTGTACTTCCATTGTAAAACATTTATCACATTATTCCACATAATTGCAGTTTTCCTTCCAGAGTAATCACACAAGGCAGCCCTTACTGCCCTTTCTCCTCCTACCCCAGTTTAAGCTGCAGTAGATTCTCTTTCTTCTTAACTGGATCAGGCCTGAGGAGAGCAGAAATTACTGCTAGCTGAAGGCCTCTATGTTTCCTTATGGGCTGTGTCACTGACACAAACAGCATTACACATACTAGTAACCAGCAGTTTTGTACATAGCAACAGTGTAGCTCGGTCAGCAAAACCACAGTGCCACAACTGTTCCCTGTTCGCTCAAGCTAGCTCTGGCAAGTCCTCTCCCATCCCTATAATGTTTAATGACCCAACCACTAGAGGACAGGCTAGGCCTCTATAAAAGTTAGCAAGCAGGGATATTTCCTTGGTAAGCAGGTGGCTAGGAGAGAATAGCCTGGATTTGAAAAGATAAGACCTTTGGAACACTCTCCTGGGATGCAACTTGTGAAAACTTGTGTCAGTGCTCATGAACCTGCCCTTGACTATGCAACCTACCTGCCCTGGAAAAGCCCTGTGCAGTTACTGATGTTTTGGATTCCAAGGAAGGCAGTGCCTGTAGGCATGACAGGGATGTTGCTCAAGTGCCTGACTGTGGACAGACAGCACTCAGAGATGTACCTTTTTGTGGACTAACCATTAAACTAGAGTTTAACACTTTTTGGACTGTGCAAGTTAGACAGGCCCAGAGTGGGCTAGGAATCCTGTGTATATCCTTAAATCATTCAGAAGTATCTCAGGGAGCAGTTAGAGACAAATAGCCAAAATATATTTCTGGCAGTTGGATTGCAACTAGTCGAACATCTTTCTGATTAAGACGTGAGTGACACTTTTCAGAGAAACTTAGGCAGCAGGGAATAAATACTTAATTGATTCAGACATCAGCCTGTGGCAACCACAGGGTCTCCAAACTGTACAGAAATGTGAGGAGCTCCTGATGACTGAATACAGAAATCCTGGACCCCATCTCAGAACACGTTCTCCTGAGGTGAAACGTAGCAAATAAGCAGTATGTATCTCACATGGCAAGTCAAGTAGAATGAAGATTATCCAATGACTCTTAAGAATTCAGACTATACTGAGCCTAAAAAATAGATCATTTGAGACTATTTGCCTTATGTAATGAGGTCAAGTGCCCATTCACCTGTGAGTAAGAGCATATGCTAAAGGAAAATGCTGAAGCACACTTCATTAGTATAAAGACCATACCTCCTCTTGGTGCCTCATAGTGCCTGTTCTTCATTATTCTTCTAAGGTATGCATTTGTATTAAAAACAGATAACCAAAAAAATATTTGAGACTCAGGATTTTTAAGGGGTAAAAATGCCCTTATGCTCAGTCTCACCTATATCTACACATGCCTTCTATTACACCTTTTGTGAAGTTTCACCTGAGAAAACAAAGGATTATGCATCATTAAAATCACTGGTGGTGTGCAAATGTCTTTCTCAGAAACAGATCTTTCTTTCTTCAGCATTTATGGAACTCCACAATAATGTTTCAGATTTAATTTCTCCCTGTTGAACAGAAGGCTAATGGGAATTTTTTTAATCTGATTTGTGGGACTGATTATGCAGCCAAAAATTTGGAATGGCAGCTGCTTTCAAAGGCAGTTGCTGCCAGGAAATGGAGATTTGCCAGCTAAGGTATGTGAGAGATCAACTGACCTTTTAATTTTCCAAAGTTTACAAAGGACTGATAGGACGATGCAGAAGCCCTTAAGCCACAGAAAGTCAGAGATCAGCCAACCTTCAAGTTATCCTGTGCCTGTAAGACTAAGAGTCAGAAAGTGTAGGGTGCAAACTGTGGTTTGCATTGTGGGACACAAGGCAGATCATGTTAAATTTCATACCTTGACTATTTAGTTGCTTTTTCTTGCCAATACAAATGCTTGTTCCTTCACTTTTTTACTCAAATATGGTCAAGGAGCTCTTCATAAAAATCTCCGAGCAAAAAACAAAGTCCCCTCAAACAAAAACCTGCTATGAAAAAAGTTTAACCAAAAAAACCTAAATTATAGTTGTTAGGGCTTGAAGAAAATTACTAAATGTATTTATTAAGGTGTGCATTACACAGTAATGGGGTACAAAAGAAGGCTACTGTGGAAACCTCTTTCCACCACTAATTTTATCAAGAACTTCTTAAAAGTTCCAAGCAACTGCAACAGCAGTGTTAAAACAAAGAACACTAAAGGTTATCCTGACTTCTACAGCAGTTTTCGACACTATATATAATACTCCATACTAATGAAATTAATGAAGTTATGATATAATGAGGAATTAGTGGGCACAGAATCTATGACCCGCCTATTGGCATTATAAACCAATTTAATTTCAGAGCAAACACACAAAGCCCCAGGAGCTCAGTCCTCCATTCTGACCCTGTGTTTAAGGGAGTACCCAGAGGAAAGAGCTGGCTTCCAGCCACCAGTGTGCTCCCCTGATTCCCCTGTCTGTTGAAGTGGTGCTCAGCCTCTACACTCTTATCATTCAGACTGACGGTACTGAATCTAACTGATAGCACAAGGCATTGACCACATTCCTTTGTCCCTAAAATATAACAGAGAGACAAGGTAATATAAGGCCAGCTCCAGCAGCATTTTTAACTTAAATGTTAAAAAACGTTTAAGATTTCCTCTTTCTATAGTAATGTTAAGTTTGTCACTTAAGCTGATTTTAAGCATGCTTTGTGTTGCTATATGGAAGCCAAATTAATTAGCTTAAGTCCAGAATGAGCACATAAGTTCTACCTCAAACAATAGTTTAAGTTAATGTGTCACTCTAAAGTCCTGCAAGTAGATCAAGACTGACAGAACTGTGATGCATGTTTAGAATCTAGCAGTGCCACATTCAGTGTGGCTAGGGTTCTAGGAACCTAAATGTGTTACCAGTTCAACATCTACTGACTTCCAAGGAGTAACTGGGGTATAGTAGAATAAAAAGAAAGAAACGTGCATATGAGCTCTTTCGAGATTCGTACGCTGAGGGCACCAAAAGATGCAATGATGTACAAACTAATGTGTATTAGTAAAACTGTCTTGTAAAGCCTACAAGCAACGATTCTCCTCTCCAATGCTAAACCTTAAACCCAGCATATAATGACATAGTAAAGAGATTTTTAGAACAAGTAAGGGCTTCCTTTGCAAATTAACTTCCTACATCATTCTCTGTTCTCTCTCTTTGTTGCTCCTGTCCCCTCATTAATTCAGGACAACTCCCCAGTTCCCTTCAAAGCACCTTCTTCAGAAATTCCACAGCACCACAAGCCTTCAACCCCACCTTTTAGGAAACCCTTCCACCACACTTTTTATGATATGTCTACATGATATTCTGGAAAAGGTCTCAGTGTTGCTAACAAAAAAAACCAGATACAAGATACAGTTAGACTGGCAAGAAATGGGTATTCTGGAAAGAAAGCATACAGTGTCCTATAGAGAAGGTGTAGCATGAGCACAGGAGAAAAGAAGGCTGAGCTGACTATGTGAATCAATACAGTTCAGTTTCTGGGCTCTTTAAAATTATT
>NW_008617702.1:0-26874 GCF_000691845.1 Merops nubicus | reverse complement strand
AGCAGGACCAGAACTGTTTGCTAATCCCTTAAAGCAAAAGAGGTAACTGGACATACAGCATGTGTCCAATTATATATGCCTTACTAATTAGACAGATTTACTGAACGGAGAAGGGTTGCTCGGTCACTACATACAGTGTCGTTTTACCCATCCTTATTTGACATTCTCCTTCCTAATGAGTGTAAAATAAAAGCATTGTCCATATCATACTAAGGGCCAACATAAGGAGAATTGTATTAGTTTATAGTCCTTGAAATAAAATACTCTCAAATTCCTAACAGGAATTACGATGAGTCTGTGATACTATTTCCCATTAAGAAAACATGATGCCGCTGTCCCCTTTTTATATTTTTACTTGGCACAGATTCAGCAGCTTGTTGCACTGAAATGCTATAAACATTTTTCTGTTTGACCGGTGTCAAAACCGTCCTGTGGAGTTGCATTTTGAACAGATGCTTGTTTGATTTGCACACCTGAAATCTGAGCCCATATCCTAAGCTTAATTCCAAAAAGATTCTGAGAAACCACACAGTAAGAAGAAAGCCTCAAATTATTGTTGACAACATTATGGGTATGCATAGGTTTCATAGTTTTACTTTAGCTACTTTCCTTTGAATAGAGGCTTTCCATAGGATTTTGTCAAATCTTACAAAACTAGATGATCAAGGGAAGGTATAAAAAGGGTTATTCTGTTTAATCCACTTCCCCAGTTATCTCAAGATCTGGATAGCTGGCCTATCTAGGAAGATCTATCAGAATGCAGAATCTCAGACTCTTATTTCACAGAAAAAAAAAGTACATCTATTGAAATAAATAAACATAGTACTTTGAAGATACAACGCTTTACACAAATATTCTTTTAATTTATGAGTGTTTGATCTACAGACATATGTACATGCTGGGTTTAAACAGAACTTTGTATATATAACTCAGGACAACATAAGGAATTCCAATACAATAAATATCAGGAAAATACTTTGCAGGTGCCTAAGATACGAGGCAGGCTGGGACTCAGGCTGTGCGGTGTCCCTGTTTACTACAACATTCATGAGGCAGTAGAACTTAGTGCCACGCTAGACCCACACAACCTGCCATCACAATCCTTACTCTGGGAGCACAGGGCAGGCACATCAGTGCTTCGTAACGGGCCTGATCAGCTGGGCCTGAATCACAGACATGGTCAATAAGGTCTGGCTTTGTGCCCAGTCATAGGAGCAGAGTTCATGGAAGTGGTAGGCTGACTCTCCACATACCCACAAGGGCCTGACAGGTACTTTATTTCAGCTCTTCATTGCCTGAAAGCATCTGTGATGCCTCTGGGCCTGATGTGACCCTACAAGTGTTCATTTATAAGACGCAGCATGGTCTTAGAAACTCCACTGTACCTTATCTGCACTGTGTCGTCAGCTCAGATGTCTCACTTTCTCTGGAACATAGTGAACTTACCATGACTAATGGAATTAGTCATTGAATTGTAATTATTCACCCATTCTTTTACCCAAGGTACAAAAGTAAATTAAGTTCTTATCGTCTACATGTATAATTCCTTATTCCTTTATCCTTCCTTGCCAGCTTTGCTGCATTTCAACAATCATAAATTTTTGTCAGAGAAGGACAGGAAAGGAGGTTTTGCTTAGGTGCAGAGTCAGATGAACACATTTCTAACTGTTCGAGACGAGTTTCATCTTCACAACTTAGTGTCAGCTCTCTCTGCTAGATACATATGGATATACTGGACAAGAAGAGTACTACTTCATGGCCTATCCCTAGATTGGCTACAGGTGCTATTGAAGCCATTAGGCTATCATAATTTGTTATTATGAAGTAACTAGTTATCACCATTTTACTGGGTGGAGTCTGAGGGAAAGTCTGGGAATTCCTAGGAGCAAGGTACCTCTCTAAATATCCTTGTGGTCGGTATGTCCTCATAAATGATAGCTCAGCAAGAAAATTTGTAATAGGTAGCAGGTGATCCTGCTTAGATCCCTTATTTTCATATTTTTAATCTTTCAAATATATTTGCTTCTCAACATGACTTGATCATTACCGGAATTTTATTTTTCCTAAAGTCTGTTCCCCATTTCTACTATCAACAAGTTCCAGAAATCAAATATATCCATTTATAATTAGTTTCACAATTGTGTTTTTGCATTGATGCATAGGTACTTAAAAAACAAAACTGATGCAATGTCAAGATAGTCCTATTTACCTCTCTTCTTGTATTATTCACGAAATGTGTGGCATAAAATCAGTTGACTGGAGCCCCCCTGAGCTCCTTCATGATAATTCATGAAGCAACCTCTGAATAGTAAAGACTTAGATTTAGCTGAGTACCACACCTGCCCTTAGAATTAAGAGGTTTTCAAGGGGAAAAAAGGAGGTAGTACTTAGATTCCTGGCAAATAAAATTCCTGTCCTGTGGTTCGCAGGTGGCTTTAATAGCCTTCCTTCCCTCTCTAGTTCCCAAAGCCTGTTGTTATTAAACAGAAGTGAGCAGCCTTATCTGCCCACTTATTCCTTGTTTGTAAAATCGAAATCTGTAAAATCTTGCCCATATCATAAAAGAAACATTCTAAAAAACTTTATCAATGAGTCCTATATATCTAGGACATGTAATTTAATTAGACCTCACATGAGATGACTTGTGATCTGCAGTGAATAAAGACACAAGTCTTTTTTCTGCAGATTCTTTCAGTCAAGAAGATAGACTACTGAGTCAAATTCTGTAACATGAACTCAGATAAAACCCACAAATTATTCCAGTGCAAGTAATAATTTCATAAATACATTCAGTGTCTGAGACTGTGCTGTCTACATAGGTGTTCTTCACTGCTCTGAGGACAGGATTGTGATTAGCATCATAGGAGCGCTTTAATGAAAGTATTCAGAGCTTTATATTTACCGAGACAGTGGTATGGTCTGTTATAGGTGAAGATCCGATATGATGCACATTTGCACGTGACAGCACTATATATAAATATACTAATTCATTGTGTAGCTTCATATACGTTCAATGCAGCTATTCTATTCATCACAATACAGTAAACAAGTTAATGCTTTCTGCAAGGCTTGGTTCACAGGATCACAGATTTAGTTCTTCTGAGAGCCTGCTGGGGGCACCAACACACGTCCATAAATAACGAATAATGAAATTAGACAAATGAAACAAGAAATACAAATGTAATCACTTATTCATGTGATAAAAATGACACTGTACACCTCATATTATATATAATGCTTATAATCTTCTTTTAAACAGGTTCAAAAATACACCTTAGAATGAAGTTTCTTGCAGGCTTATACATGCAAATAATCCACACGAAATGTCTGAAGAGTGATCTGAATACAGCATAGGAAGCCCTAGTAATGTGTTCTGGCTGAGCAGAAAAGGTGAACCAACAAGTGGGTGAAGAAACTGCTGTGGCTGTGGGCTGCATCTTGGGTTGTACAGACAGGTGGCATTTATTGGTTAAAAACCAGACTGTTGAGTTGTGTAACAGGAAACTCAGCTATAGCAGCCCTGTAGTTAAATAGCCATCATGATGAGGTGCTATCTCATGTGTGTGAAAACAGAAGGAGAACTGGATGGAATAAAAATATGTTAATGACACAATGGTAGCATAAAAACAATAAATACATAGCTTGAAGCATGTTTTTTTTCCACATGTAAGTCACATTGGTTCTAGAGAAAAGTTACACAAATCTGAAAGCTTTAAGGGGAGACTGTACAATGTAAAGCAAATCTTTACGGAGATGCTCTGTTGTCTTCAGTGTTCTCTGATTTTTCTGATGGAAGAAAGACTCCACGTTTCAGATTCTCCTTTGTCCCCTGAAGTTAGCAACATTCATGCCTGACAGCAGCTTTTATACTATCTTGCAGTGCCCATTTTTCTAATGCTTCTTTCATAGCAGAAAGATGGAAAGGGTAGATAAACAAAAGCCAAGAAAAAAAAGAGTAAAAGGTGAGCATCAGACTGGAAAGAAAAAGAGATTGCTGGGTCAGAAGTTCATTGATTTGAAATCTGTACAGGAACTGATTTTCTCAAGGAACATAGAGAAGAATCTCATTTAGAAAATTCCATGCAGGTAAAATTAAAATGAAGTTACCATTGGGGAAGTAACAGGAGACAAAGACCTCTTAGACATTAGTATGTCCCTCAGGTGACCTTCTTGGCAATGCTTCCAGCCTTCACTGTGTATTCAGAATATCCAACAGCCCTCCTGTTGTCGTAGTCCCCAGGGATGGCTGTGTAGCACAGCCCCAGTATGAGGACTAAAACTGGTCGATTTATAAGCCATGTGCTGGCCAAAAAATGTTGTCGTTCCTAGCCATTTTTCAGAAGCACATGTGCCCATCCTTCTCTTTTACCTCCTTAGCAGAGCTCTGAAAAGAGAAGTTCATAGAAGTACCTACATTTGCTCTCCTTAGTAATTTAGGCCCCCAAGATAGCAGTAGCTTGTTAGCACACCTTTTCCAAAACAGTTTCTAAACAATGTAATTAAAAGGTTTGGGGAGTTTTGTTATCTTTATGCCTTTCACACAACCTATTGCATTTTCTGTGGTGAAATCAGTATGGGTTAGGGATATGAATGCTACCCATTTCTTTCTGGTGCAGCATGATCCCAGGAAAACTTGAAAAAGCAACATACTGATTCACTGCTATTGTTAGTCTTTTTTATGCTTACTTATGTAGAAGATTTTAGGGTTTTGGCTAACATTTTGGAGTTGTGATGTACACTGTATAAGCACCCATTGCCTCTGACTAAGCCATCTTGTTTCACTATGGCAGAGGGACTGATTTATTTCAGGCTTTCTCTTATCCTTCTGTTGAGAACGTTACACAAATTGACCAGAAAAGTGACGGTTACTATTTGCTAGCAGACAAACCAGGGGAATATGCAAATGGTGCAACTTTCATTTTTTAAAGCATTTTTTTTGTTTTTTTTTTCACTCAATAAACCAAGAAATATTATGTCATCTTATAATCTTGTGAAACATTTAGATGTTTGAAACTAACACAGTAACATGCTAGTGTCCAATTGCAGCAAGATATATGTTGAAGTAAAATTACTTAAGCAGGGGTTATAAAAGACTTAATTTCCATTGTACAGCAGAAGCATATCTTCAAGTACTTTTTACCCATGCCAAAGGAATACTATGAAGACCAAATGTATTTCTATGTGCTCTTCCTTTGAGTTTACCCTAATGTGAATACAGAAAGTCTTTTCACTAGGAAAAAAGGCACTGATTGTGATCAGTTGACGTTTTGTGTTTGCCCTACAGCTGCTGTTTGCGAGCAGTATGGAAATCAGGTCCTGGGTCTTCATTTCTGGCCTGTTGTTTTAAAAACCTTGAATATTGCTAAAAAAGTATTGGGCAGGAAGGAAAGGAGGGACAACATGATGTGAGATCAAACTAATATAAAAATGTTGCAGTGCTACACTCACTTCCTACCAAAACATTTTCAGTCATTAGCTTATTGGTAGTGTTCTTTACAAAGAATATATTTGACGTCACAATATCATCACCAGTGATGAAGTGCACCTACACTGCTGTTGTGATACAGCCTTGTTTTGGGAACGTGCTCGCGTTAGTATTAATGCTTCAAGCACATGTGCGTTCCAGACTTCGGCAGCAGTGGAGTAGTCCTTTAGAGTAGTAACCTTAATTACTTATAGGTAGGGCTCTTACATTTGCTCACTGGTGAGTCTAGAAGACTTAATACAGTTATATTTAGTAGAGCTATTTAGTGAAACACCCTCCTCTACTGACTATGTACTTAACTAATGCAATAGCCCCAGTATTAAAAATCACTCCAGGAGGAAGTCAGCCTTCCTTCCCAGAGCTACTGAGGTTCACAAACCTGTTACATGTTCCTAGCTGACACAGGTACCTCTTATTTTGACCATATAAGTATATCCATAATATATTATTTAAAGCTAACAGCTTTAAATAATGGGGCTCAGGAAGAAGAAAATCTTGAAAGCTTTTGTTTTACACAGATTATTCTGGGAAGGAAGTGTGAAGCAGCAGTCTGACAGGAATCCACACCAAGCTAGCGGCACTGCTTCCATATGGTGCCAAGAGCCCAAGAAAAACATCCCAGGGACATACATGTTTTGCCATTAACCCAGATAAGATTGGAGTAGGACAGAATATAAATGTTATGCACATGAAAGTGATGCAGAAGTGGCCCTATAGATCCTAAGCACAGCACACAGAGACATTGTTGCTCATCACTGTCTTGCATTGGATTTTAGAGAAAATGGAATGGGATCTGTAATCCATCACCCTAAGGCTGCTGGGTACAAGAAGTACAAACACATTCGCTTTGTAGGCACAAAAATTACCAGCATTTTGGTACTATTAATGAGCACTCTGAGAGGATTAATGTGCTTGCTATACATTGTGCTGTTGCAAGATGCTTTTGCACTTGGAACTGCTACAATGTGAAATCAGCTTAACTAATATTATGCTCTAATGTACTCTAATGGACTCTACATTTTCAATTATTTCAAAAGCACAGTTTATGGAAATGATGCTTGTTTTCTGGCAGAAGAATATTTTATGCCATAGCAGACACCTCAGTTATAAGACACTATACAAGAGGGATTTGAAAGTAATGCTTTTGTGCTTCACTTGTCTAAATTTGTAGTGCAAGAAGCTTAAGAGATTTTATCTCTTTTGATAATACTTTCCTTGTGCTTCCTTTAAATTTTTACTGTGTCTTGGTTTAGAAATTTCAGCTTTTGGTTCTGGCATTTTTATTTTTCTAATTTTAGTTTTAACTGAAGCCCCTTATCTCCTCATGTGCACAAGACTGGTTTTGTATGCAATCATAACAACAGCTTTTAGATTTCTCATAAATTAAATTTTAAAAGGAAATTAATGTTAATTAGTTCAGAAGTGTAGCCAAGTGACCTTATCAGCTAAGTGACCCTAAGTGGTGCTTTGTAGAAAATTATTATTATCAATTTCTTTTGCTGTTTAATATTCCACTGCAAGAAGCAGAACTATTCTCCCTGTTCCTACCACTGCAAAGTGAATACCTGCTACCTTTTCCAACAACAATAAAAACAATTTGCAAAGTGAATTGCATTCACCAATGTGCATGGTCTGTGCTTTTATTCTTCACTCTATAAATGTAATTAAATTTAGCTTTCCAGACAGTAGGCAGGGCAATAAATACTTTTAAGTGAACTGCACAGCTATGTATCAAACCAGAAACGAAAAGACAGTCTGACTGAGAAATGTGTTGAAAAGCTTATGTTGAGAATTCCAAAAATCCTGTTCAAAACAAAGTATCTGAAAATAACTTTCTTCATTCACGAAGCTGGGCTTGTTCAGTTTCTGATAAAAATAGCAAATCTTCTTAGACTGGAGGAGTTAGATAAAACTGAATCAGACTTTCTTTGAAGACAGATACAACTCTCAGCTCACAAGCCACTGGACAATAGCTTGCTGGAGGTAAGGGAGGCTTTGGCTGTCACCAGAAATGTTCTGACGTCATAAAGCTTTGAAACCCCTCCAGGGATGGGGACTCCACCACTGCCTGGGGCAGCCTGGGCCAGGCCTTGACAATGCTGGCAGGGAAGAAATTGTTCCTCAGGTCCAACCTAAGTCTCCGCTGCTGCAACTTGAGGCAGTTTCCTTTTGTCCTATCGCTTATTCCATGTAAAACTCAATGAAAGATCATTCATACTCCAGGAAAGTTAGAGAATGTTGTTGTAATTGTCTCAGCCATAAGTTCACCAACTGTATATATTTAAATAGTTCTCCCTGTTTCATTTGCAGATAAAAATATGATCATATGATCCTTTCAAGATAAGCTACCACCAGTTTTAAACACTATGATAAGTATTTTTCAAAATAGGGTCTCACAGAATTTCAGTGTGTTGAATGCAACTCCTTGAGTTGAGAAATACTCCCCAAGAACTTTTAAAATTCCAAAGATACTTTAGTCCTGACAACATGCATGTGTAGTATGTCATTCAACCCTTCATGATAATACAAGATTTTTGCCTGTATGTTGTAAGTGGATCCCTTTGCTCCATTTACATTTTGAGTTCCTGCAGCTATCTGGAGTTACTTCAGCTGACCATGCAACCAAGTCTTTTGTCTACTGGTTATTTTAAGTCTCCTAACTGCATTTAAGTCCCAGCACATCACTTAGGCTTCAAATCTGAGGGTTGTCTTGATCTCTCAAGATTAATTCTTCCCAGAAAAGTTAAAAATAGGTGTTTTTCGTATTATCTGCATAAAAATTTTGCAGCTTAAAATGAACAAGATTGAAATCATCACCATTCCCTACCCTACCTCCAAACTTGTCCATTGTAAGAAATGGAGGCGCTCTTCCCGTTTGAAGCTCCAGAGCAGATGGATTTTGGCTATTTTGAGTCAGGGTCAAAAGGTTTTATATTTCCCTCCATTCAAGCCTTGTAACACTGGGTAAACATTAGTCATATAGCAGGCTTCTGCATGTTACCCTTATCAGTGTGGCTGGAAGGAAAAGCATCTTTTTTGGTAAACTGTGGAGGCTGAGCAGACGTTTGAAATGGGCATAAAGTCAGAATCAGTCTCCTGAGGCCATTAGTACTGCCTAGCTTCTGCCAACTAGACTAGCAAACTGTTCATGTTTGCTCTTGAACTTTGTTCTGCATATGGCAGGGCAAACAATTAACAGATGAAGAAATGGACCAACCAGTGAAAACTTTTTGTAATTAGCTGAGTATGACTGTGCTGTTCAGTGTCGATTCTGCAACTTGGCAATGCTATCCACTGCTCACATCTGAGGAGGCATATTAGGCATGCTTTTAGCAGTATTTGAGTTTAGAAGATTACATGTGAACATACTTTTGTAGCTGACAGGAGCAGAAGCTAAAATGTTTTCAGTGAACTTCATTGCCAACTAAACAGAAACTGTAACCAAGCAACACAGAAACACCACTTTAGCTATTCATGACTCGGAAACACAATTTACCCAATGTCTGCTTCCTCCTCACCCCCCAACGAAAATGTCAAGATTTACTTGTCTGTTTTATTTCACTAATCTGCAACACATTATATCTCAAAATTTAAAAAGCCAGTGTGAAACTGGGTCATCCTCACCACAAAAATTAGTACAACAGTTTGATAATGCTGAGTGCAGGCACAACATTTTCAAAAACTTAAGCTTCACATGGTTATATAGAGAACAAGATAAGGACTATATTAAAGAAATGCTTTTCAGTTATGTTTTTTCTTTATAAAACTGAAAGTGGCTTTTTACTGAATGGATTTAGAGGTACACTTTCACAGGCAATAGCAGTACTACTATCCCAGTAATACAGACTTACAGCTGTGACCTAATGCAGTATCCCTAATGCACTTGAAAGAGGTCGAAAAGACCTTTTCCCAATGAGATAATAGCATTGGCAATGTGAACTTCTGGGACATCTGCTGTGACTTTAAGGCAGTATGTTATGTGAAATGTTTGGCTTCCTGTTGCTCCATCCACATTAATTCTTCTTCTTCTCCCCTCTTTCTGGGTCTTAGTGGATGAAGGAAGATAGCAGAGCTATTGTTCAACTCAATCCTGAGCTAGGAATTCTTATAGAGCATTTAGCATTATACGGGAAGCACCTTTTCTCAGAGGCGGGATGGTACATGCACTGGTTTATACAACTGAGACATATACTGAGAATTCATAATTTTTTACACATCTCAAGTATAAAGAGATCCAGACTGTCAATAATAGACATTCCGTGGGAATGCCACAAAAATTATCCCATGAGACTTTCCACATGGAACTATATTACTAGAATCTGCAACAGTATTTCAGCTTCTGTCTCTAGACAAATAAGCAGTAGATAGTGAAACATACCTTTCAAGTTACTAGTCATTAACAGGTTTATAAGAAGTATTGTAAATCCACAAGTCCACTAGAAAAAATGCATTTGAAATTTACTTCTGACTCCAGAAGTCTGAGCAGAAGTTACCAACTTTGTTGGCTGCTGCCTTGGAAGATGTTTAAAGTCCAAGTTAGAAAACATCATAGTGCCAGTATTTTGGGAATTCTCCAGGGCTGTACCTGTTAGACATTTTCTATAACAGCACCTTAAATCTAAAAAGAGCAAAAAGGCCATTAGAACCACAAGAGTTTTGCTTTTCACTGATCTCTCTTCAAATTAGCTCTAGTGCGGAAACATACGTATATTCACATAGGAAAATGTGCAATATACAGCTACAACTTAATTGTTGAGGAGCCCTGGTAGACAGACATCTTTAAACTTTTTCAAATGGAAATGGATAAACTTTTCAATTGAAAAAGATATACTGCACTATATTTCACCACCTAAGATATGCTGCACACTTTGAAAGTAAGGACATCTCTGCCTTCATCACCTTAGTATGTATTAAGAATACTGTATCTTTTGTCCCAAATTGTATCTTCTCAAAGGTACAGAATGAGTATTCAAAAAATGTTTAAGTAAATCCTAATTTGCTTTTATAATTACTTCTTGAACAGGTTTTGGATTTTGATTTTTTTGGTATCAATTTTTATTACCATTTCAGATTTCAAAGAATAAGTAAATTTTTTAAAACATAAATATCTGTTTTGGCCATCTAAAGAACTTAGTTTATATTTCCATATTCTGACATTGAAATGCCAGGGTTTGAACCCCGAGCCCCAAATTAAGGTTGACATAGGGGTGATTCCCACAGCCCTTCATCAAGAGGTGGTGAGTTTGCCTTATAGCTTCCCCCCAGGGTGCGGCCGGCCCTGCAGGGAGAGCCAGAAGGGAAATGAGCCCCAGGGGTCCCGCACTGAGTTGACAAAGGTCAGGTGTCTGCTTGGGGATAAAAGCTGGGACCACTTGCAGGGAGTCAGGAGTTTCTGTCTGTGGAGTGCACTCCACAGAGCTTCCTGGTCAAGGAGAGACCTCCTGACTCTCCCTGGAGCTGGGCCCTGGTCAGTTCAGACCTTTGTGAGCGCGGGCTAGATGGGTGACAGTTGCCATGTGGGCACCTTTATCCTATTTGTTTAACCTTCTGATCTGGCTGTTTCCCTTGCCAACTATGGGAAACCTTGGCTCTCTGTTTATACCACCTGTTGTTAGTCGAATTATGTCTTTCCTGGGGTTGTTGGGGGTAATGTCGGTTGTTAGCAAATTAATTGACTTGTTTATACCCCCAACAATCATGACGTGTTTGTTCTTAATACATTCCACTTACTGGTTCATCTTTCTGCTGGTTGTATGGTTCTTGTTAGGCCTAGTCATTGGCAGAACAGACATAGACATTAAAAAGGTACCATTTTAAGTTTCCCTGAAAAGCAATGTATTTTTTATGTTTAAAAAAAAAAACTTTCTAACCTATGGTAATAGTAGTTCTTTAAGAGACTGGACAACAGAAGGAGACACCTAAGCTATCTTGGGTCCTGGGAGCAATCTCACAACATTAATGCTGACCTACATGTATTTTGATTAGCTCACTGAGAGCCCCAATGGTCTCCAGCTGTTCCATTCTCTTTTGAATAATGCCTGTTCCTCAGGCTTAGTAATTACCCTTACACAAGTCCTTCCCTAGTTACATATTAATCACCTTTGTACAGGCTACACACACCATATCACTGTAAAATTTCCCACTTACAGAGTTTTGGGTTTTTTTTATCTGGGAGAGGACAACTCCTTTCTATGCCATTTTTATCCTTCTCATTGTACATTGGTAAGACAGGTACCTAGTATGATGGTTTCTAAAGGGTTCAGATCTACCTCTATGAGCTTATATTCCTCTAAATGTTATTACAGGTGAAAAGAGCTTCAACAAAAGCGAACCAAATAGGCTGCTTCTTGGCTGATCTCAGACAGAAACCTGCCAACAAAACAAGGAGCTTTCAGAATTGTAAATGGTGCAAATGAGTAATAAAAAAGTTATAAGCCTAGTGTTCTCCCCAGGCTGTCATCTTCCTTCCTAATGGCAGTCCAACAGCTTTTCAGAAACTTATTTTCAGTCCAGTAAAAGTTCTCCTACTCCTATCTCAACCATGAACCACTTTCAGGTTAGAAATAATCCCATCACCAATAATGTTCTTTGTATTCCTGCAACCTCTAACTGTGTTAACAGGCTTGAGAACTGTATCACTCTTAGTAGGCTTGAAAGCAGAAGAAATGTGTGAAATCTGGCAGATTTCCTGATACACCCCAGAACCTGGATACTTTTGAAAAACAGCAAAGGAGATATGACATCATCTTTCAGCTTTTCTTGTCTATCCAACCAATCAATAAAGAGTTTCAGAAGTTGCTACTTCTTTTCAAAATGTCTTCTAGGTGTGAAACCCTGGACAGAATATTTATTTAAAAAAAAAAAAATTCTGGAGCTTTTACCATGAGAGATCTGAAAACACACTTGCAGCTTGTATATACCTGGCAAGTATAGACAGCAACACATGACATGAACTGAGTCCCTGTCATCTGGATTTGAGACCTGTTTGGACCACTTAATGCCAGTTGATGACCCACATGCTTTCTGTTCTTGAAAGTTAGAGGTCTGGGGAGAAACACTACTCAGGTCTCACTGCTGAGTTGAATGAGGATGCAGTTACAATGCACACTTTCAGATCACATCCAATCCTCCAGTAATGACAGCTGTTTATTACCGTAAAGATCTGAGAGTCCAATGGACAAAAGCAGGTTTTCAAAGAACGTATGTTCTTGAAGGATCTTTTAAAACAAACAGCAAATGAAGTATGATTTTATTCCCAGAGGAAATGATAAAATAAAAATGTCTTAATAGCCTACGTGCATACTTAAACACTTTTGTACTTCCTTGCATGTATGATAGATAGGAGTCCTCCCTGAGTTACAGCACCAGAACAAAGCCTGCTACATTTATAACAGCCCCTCAAAAGCTGCAGAGAACTAGTTTAATACCAGTCTAGCCACAAAAAAAAAAAAATGTATTTCTCTCACGGATCATGAGTTTCCCTCATTCAGAGTACTTCCCATGTGCCTGACTCCATAGCCTGATCCCTTGTTATCCTGTATTTCAGATACTTTTGTTGTGTACTTCCAGACTGAAAGTGCCATTTTGCCCATTTTCTGTCTTTCAGGGTGCATGTTCCTGTGAGCATGGATGAACTGGTACATCCTTTTCCCTAGGATTCTGTGACTTTGCAGCACTGGGTAAGTGTCCTGAAACTGTCCCTGCCCATCCATTTATCTTCCAGCACAACCTTAAAATCCTGTGCATTAGAATGTTTTGTTTATCAGAACAATATTCATCCCTGAGTGTGCTTCACAGAATCACAGATTGTTAGGGGTTGGAAGGGACCTCCAGAGATCATAAAGTCCAACTCCCTTGCCAGAGCAGGACCATCTAGTCTAGGGCAGGTCACACAGGAACACATCCAGATGGGTCTTAAAAATCTCCAAGGAAGAAGACTCCACAACCTCCCTGGGGAGCCTGTTCCAGTGCTCTGGAACCCTTACAGAAGAGAAGTTCTTCCTCATGTTGAAGTGGAACTTCCTGTGCTCCAGCTTGTAGCCACTGATCACCACCATTGATCACTACCCATTGTGCTCTATTGTGCAGCCAATTCTCAGCCCATCTCACTGCCTGTTCCTCTATCTCATATTTTCTGAGCTTGCTCAGGAGGATGTTATGGGGAACTGTGTCAAATGCCTTGCTAAGGTCAAGGTAGACTACATCAGCTGGTCTCCCTGCATCTACCAATTCAGTCACCACATCATAGAATGCTATCAGATTAGTCAAGCATGACTTCCCCTTGGTAAATCCATGCTGACTAGTCCTGAGAACCTTCTTCTCTTCCATGTGCTTAGAGATGATCTCCAGAATGAGACACTCCATTTTTCCAGGGAGGGAGGCGAGGCTGACAGGTCTGTAGTTTCCTTCTTGCCCTTGTTGAAGACTAGAGTGACAGTGGCTTTCCTCCAGTCCTCAGGCACCCCTCCCATTTGCCATGATCTAGTGAAAATGATGGAGAGTGGTAGAGTGACAATATCAGCCAGTTCTCTCAATACTCGAGTGCATCTCATTCACTTATAGTGGATTGTGTGCAAGTGTTAAACAGTTAAGCAGTTTTAGGGATTTTCTCATGCATTACTAGCCTTTGAAATACTCTCAGAGAAGGAGGTACTGTGAGTCATGAGGCTCTGGAAACCTTTTGTTTTTCATCTCAGTCTACTGACCAAAAAAAAGATGAGTCACATTATAATAAGTATCCTGCCTACCATTGCTTTGTTTAGGTTTGCACCTACCTCTTCCTAAACAGAAGATGAATTACACCAATGTACACAGATGATACCATCAGGAATTAAAACAGTGTTCTCAGTTGCTGTCTTATTACCTAAAGAGCTCTCAAGGGCCTCTTCATTTCTTTTGGGCAGGGCATCAAGATGAAAAGCAGAACGTTCCAGGAGTTTAGTGCCAACACTTGGTGCTTTCCTAAGAATAAGTCAAGATTATGACAGGTACTCTGTAATAAGTGCCTTCTCTTGCTTATGTTCACCAAATAAATATATGAACTAGATCACTGAGCATTAGGGGTTGGAAGGGACATCGTAATATCATCTAGTCCAACCCCCGTGCAAGAGCAGGAACACCTAGATCAGGTCACACAGGAAGGCGTCCAGGCGGGTTTTGAATGTCTCCAGAGAAGGAGACTCCACAGCCTCTCTGGACAGCCTGTTCCAGTGCTTTGTCACCCTCTCCATGCCATTGAGTTGCTGTTGAGAAAAATCAATCTGATGCACAGTTGATCATTGCTGTAGGTAGTAAGCACATTACAGAATTTAATTGATTTTAGGTTTGAAACTAACCTGAAATGCCTTCTTTTTTATTCTACTACTCTGATTATAGAAACAGGGAAGTAGTTAGGATGCTGTGGTCAGAATGACAGTAACTCTTGTTACATAGATGGGTGGTTTGTGTATAAAATTCCTAATTCTTAGGACACTTTTAAAATCTATACTGAAACTTTTAAACATTGCCATTCAGTCTCCAAAGCAGCATCATTCTCTCCCCCAGTGTCTCAGGATTGCCTTGCCACTACTGTCCTAAAGTGCTCTCCTCCTGCAGTGGATCTGGTCAGCAATAGCAGCAGCTGCCGGAACAGTGTGTTCGGCATGCCAGACTGAAATTCATGTTTCAGGAATGTTTCCTAGGGGATTGAGCAATTCAGTCAGATTCCTAGTTGAAAGCCTTTCACTGTAACACAATTACCCAGCAGCAGAGAAGAGGAATGGTCAAAATTTGTTTGCTACAAATGTGCCTTTCTAAAACCGCAATTACGAAATCCGTCCTCAGGTGAAAATTCCACTGAAAATGGGATTTAAATTCTGCTAGAGTTACAGGCTGCTGGATTTGGTATAGAAGGAGAAAAAGAAAAAAAAGTGTGATCAACAACATTTTATATGGGTTTCAACATCCATTTGCTCAAAAATATTAGTGTTTTTTTTTTCTATTTGAAAAGTAGTAACTGCCACTGTACAGCGGGACCCCAACAGTGCCAGCAAGCTGTGTTTTCAGGGCTGCTTAGAAAAGCATATATTATTTTTTTCTGATTCTGGCTGTTTCTTATTATCATACAAAGCAAAGAAAGTCCTAGCAAAGAACATATAACCTGCCATAGGTAAGTGGGGCACTCTTACTGACCAAGTTACAGATTTAATTTGCAATTTCCATCACACATTCTGCAGTTCTGGCTTAGTCCAAGTAATGGCCTGAAACAGGAGAGGAAACCACTACTGCCTGGCCAGACTGTCTTATCTCACAATGAGTACTGTGTATTCCTCTACCTCCTGATTCCCACAGGCAGGTCCTAGTGTTCCAGCCCACCAGGGAAGAAAAGCAAAGGTATCCAGACTTGGGCCTCTTTAGACCACCTTTCTGCCTCTTGGCAAGTGAAATGAAAGTGCACACACAGCAAGTGGAGTGAAGGATTGAAGCACATGTGCTAGTAAGAGTTGTGTGATACAGGGTAAAAAGAAGAGAGCATAGGATGACTTTAATGCTTTACAGATTACTTATGATAGAACCAAAGATTGTGACAGTAATTAAAGCTTAGAGTGAGCTTGGGGAGGAGATAGGGACAGACCACAGATGGTGTTAGTTAAGGCACTTGTTTAACACTCAGTTGAGATATAAGCAGAGGGAAGAGAAGAAAAAGGAAAAGAGGGGAGGTGAGGGGTGGTGCAAGTGAAAAGCTGGAAGGAAGAAAATGTGTACAGAGAATGAGTGAAAGCTGTCTGGGAACTGGCTTTCAAGACTTTCAGGTGTTTGCTGGAAAGGTCCAGGGTACAGAAGGTGGTTTCTTACCTCAGGATACCACACAAAATAAACATTTTAACACTTTATGCATGTACTCAGCCAGCAGTATGATGGGGAAATACCTAGGCTTATGCACAGGTCACCTGGTTGATTCTGCCAGAACAGACGCAAAGGGAAGACCTTGACCAGTCAGATCTGCCCAACCTCTTTGATTTGGTAAAGATTTGTGTCTAATTTCTGGCCTCATATGAAGTTCCCTGTCATGTAACTTGAGTTACATGAAATACAGAGATCTGTAACTCAGTCAAAGCATTGTATACGCCATATTGTCTGAAGAAGCAGCCTCATGGCAGCATAAATTTCCTCCCTTCCACACTTACTTTCTTTCAGAGTCCAGAACGGATATGATTTCAAAAGTACATTTTATAAGGGATTACACAGACAAGGTGGTCAGTGCACAGAAGAGAGGCAATTCACAGACTTTTATGACAAATCCATAACTTAGATGTGGGCCAAAAAAGGATCTGATATGATATCAAGGTTGCTTGTTGAGAGATGGAGAAGGCAGAACATCTAAAGTAGGAGGAAAAGAGAATAAATTTTCATCCTGTGAAATCTGAGCCTAGTGGTCCAGGTGATACTCACAGGCACAATGCTCTTTTCTTCCAAGCTGCTACAGAGTAATAACTGCATGGGTTAAGTTCAGTTAGGCTATTGAAACAAATACATTGTAGATAAATTAAATGAGAGGCTTCAAATCACAGTGCAAGCAGATGTAATTACTCCAAAGGTACATGTGAGACTGCAAAGATTTGAAATGCAATGGGCAGAGGCGATTTCAAGAAATATCCATCTATCTTTATATAAAGGAGAAACAAGAGAAACACAAGAACTAGGAAAAAAAAGAGTAAGAAATCATTAAATGTAGCCTGAAGTAGCTCTTGGAGAATGGTTGTTAGAAAAACTTTTGTACATTTTGTGCTGAAACCTGGTAATTTTACAGGCAAAAGAATTCACTTGTTGTTCAGATCCTCCTCTAAGCACAAAATCAAATCTTTGTACATCCTGCAGTGCAGCTCTGTACAGAGATCCCCTTATTTATTGTGAGCTTCTTTTCCAGCAGAAACAGTCTGCAGGATCTCAAACTCTGGGTAAACACTTAAGCCAAGAAGCAATAACAATAATGAATACCTTTTGTATCTTTCAAAATGAGTCATGTTGTTCAAAAGGTAAGAGGGATTTACTCATAATGGACAGGCAGTGATGATTCAGCAGTTACATTTTCAACAGACTGTCAAACAAACTTCATTGAGCTATAAGAATGCATCTGTACTGATCTCATGGAAATATACAAAGCAAGTTGTTTTTCATAGAATCATAGAATCGTTTAGGTTGGAAGGGACCTCCAAGATCATCAAGTCCAACCATTGAGCTATTAGGGCTCTAAAGTCCTCTGCTAAAACAGATCAGAATCTGCCAGGGTTGGAAGGGACCACAAGGATCACCCAGTTCCAACCCCTCTGCCATGAGCAGGGACACCTCCCACTAGATCAGGCTGCCCAGAGCCTCCTCCAGCCTGGCCTTAAAGACCCCCAGGGGCAGGGCCTCAACCACCTCCCTGGGCAACCCATTCCAGGGTCTCACCACTCTCATGGGGAAGCAAACTCAGAATCAGAAGTATAAAAGACAGGCTGATGAGCAGCCAAATCTCCCAGCAGATAAGCCAAATACATTTCTAAGCCCTCTTGAAGTTGTCTTTGTATTCCTTCCTGGAAGAACATTCATTGCATCAGTTACCTGGATTTCTTTAAGTAATGCACTCCCATCATATATCTCCAGGTCACTACTACTAAGTGCCCAAACCACATTGATACTCTGACACTCCATTCTGTGCTTCCAGAAATATTTGAAAATGCATCAAATTTTGAAAATGTTTGACAATGTAAAGTACCACACGATTAATTAGTCGCAAATGAGTTCTGGTCTATCATAAAGTTTGCATATAAAGATTTTTAGGAAATCCTTAAAGAGAAGTAACACCTTTGTTTAACACCTAGTGAAGGCTAGCCTTTATTTAGACATAAATTACAGGTAACTCCAGGCTATGCTAATCTACTCCAAGCAAGTATGGTATTCCTTTCTGGAGTCCAGTTGGTTTCGAAAGGCCTACATAGATTAATGCCTATGTATGTAGGACAGAAATTTAGAAGTCTGTGTGGCTACAGAGAAGTTCTTCCACAAAATTCAGGAAGAGTTGGCTAGGACTCAGCTGCCAGTAATGCAGTTCTGAGACTGAACCAGCCTTTGAGCCACCTCCACCCACTTTGTGTTGGGATAAAAGTGATACATTTAAGTCTATTGACAGTCCTAACAGAATGTAACAGTTCTATATAACCACCCACTACTTTATGACTTGAAAATCAGTAACAGTTTATGGTATCTTTTCAAACAAAGAAATACTTTTTCTTCTGAGACACAACAAAAACTTAAAAGGAAGTATGATACAAAATTCTGAAGAACAGTTAAAATGTGGACGGGACCATATACAAATGGCACTCAGTCAAGAATTTCTTAGAACCATCCAACTGAGAGGTTAGAGTTCAAAGACTTTAAAAATTCAGATCTATTTCTGGATGAACAAAATATGTAGTGTTGACTTCCTGCTGCTTAAAGTAAAAGGCACTGAGCAGATTCCACCAAAACAAGTGGAAAATGGAGCAGGGTAGCATAAGACAGACAGCCAAGCTCCAGCACTTTTGCATTTGCTCTGCTTTCCTTATCCCGTAGGATGAGATACCACAAAATGTGTTTCTATGTGTGTGCACTCATGCAGAAGCCTATATGAAAGTATATAAATACGGGCCTGCACACAGTTATTCTTTACAATAACAAAATAGAATACACTTTGTTCTACACATTAGCATTCAGGCTTTGGCTACCAGATCAGAACATTCTGTGTGTTTGCATACTTGGAAAATGGCTAGCAGGAATCTTTGACAATTCATAGTGCTGCTCATAATCAGCATGTAGAAGGTTAAATTTAGAGTCTGAATTTGGTTTTGAGGTATTTTAAAAAAAACCTGACATTTGTTCTGGGAACATATATCATCTAGGATGCATTAGAGAAAAAAAAAAAATCTAACATCTGAGCACACTCTAGGAAAACAAAAAAGGAAAGCTTTTAACAAGCGAAAAAAGCAAAACAGCAACATGAGCTTGAAATGCATAAATAGGAGAATAACCTGCAGGGCACAAGAAATGATCCCTCTGCTCTGCATTGCTTAGGCCACAGCTGAAGCACCATGTCCAATTTTGGGCACCATGTTTCGGAAAGGTTTCAATGTGAGAGGACTAGAGGCAACACAGTAAAAGTCTTCAAGAATATAAAAGGCCATTGTAAAGAGGAAAATAATATTTAGTGTTTTCCCCGTCTACTTCGCACAGGGCAAGAAGTAATAAACTGGGACAAAGTTTAGAAGTAGACAGGGGAGGAAAAATAATCTAACATTACATGTACTGAAAGACTGGAACAGACTGCCTGGAGAGATTGTGGGTTGTCTGTTATCAAAGTGTTTTAGAAAGAAATAAAGTAAATGTCTATCAGAAACGATAGAACTATAACTGATCCCATTACAGGGCAGGAGGATGGGCAAGGTGACTTCTGGAGGTTTCTACCAGATCTATGGGTCCATGATTTGTTGACAGGAGTGATAGCACGCTAAGGCATAAACCTCCCTCATAAATCATGAAATTTCTTGAGTGTACAGTGTCTGAATGGACAGATTGTTTCTGTTCACATTCTGTTTGTATTAGTTTCCTTTCAATGCAAGTTTAAATAAAGATATTATCAGAAATCGATGCCTAATCACTCAACTATGAGGTTTTCAAATGGAACCTTTGGATTTGCTTTGGAGAGGCAATAGGTCAGACTACTGAAATTTACATCTTTCAGATCATACGATGTAATTACATATATTATAACAAACAAGTAAAAACTATTTTAGTATGAAATAACTCAGTGCTAATTGGATCAGCTATTACATTTACGTTTTAATGTCTTAATTACCATTGCCTTACATGGATTTTTTCCCCACTGATTGTGCTACTACTGCATTTATTTACAGTGTGTCCAAATTGAGGGATACTAGGAGTTTCAGGCTAACAGCATGACCCATA
The DNA here is from genome assembly GCF_000691845.1 of Merops nubicus. Lineage (NCBI taxonomy): Eukaryota > Metazoa > Chordata > Aves > Coraciiformes > Meropidae > Merops > Merops nubicus. Next base: position 6,428 of record NW_008617702.1, on the reverse strand, counting down.
GCTAGTTCCCTTTTCTTTCCCGATTTTTTCTATCCATTCATTAGGCTTTTCCCTCAAATTCAATAAGCTTGATCAATAAAGTGAACAACAATTTTAGAAATTCAAGAAGAGTACTCCCCCTCTACAAAAATACAATTTAAAAGCAAACAATAATCTAGAACTGTCAGAACCAGAACTTAACAATAAACCAAACTTTTTCTTGACCTCAGATTTGCTTTTAAAGTTACGGAATATTTCCAGTTGTGTGGGTGTATAAAAGAAAGCAGGAACTCTAAATACTAACTACAACAGTTTTAACTTCTTTTCCCACTCACGAAACGCCACATACATACAAGCAGATAGGATATCAAAATACTAATACTGTTCAAATCCTCATTACACGTGTACTAATGCTGAAGGGGACAAAATTACTAACAAGAGATGTGCTTAAAATGCTTAGTAAGTTCAATTTCAAAGCATGAACTATTTTTCTGTACACATAATATTATTATGAATGGTTCTCCTGGTGATCAGTGGTCTCCAAAGACAGCGTGAAGAACCCACATTTAAATACAATATAAGAAATGGCTACCTTTAACCTGTCCTACTATACTCATGCTAACCAAAGCTATTTTTCCAAAGGAAAGGCAATTTCTATCATTTCTAATTTTAAAATGTGTTACATATTTTTGGTAATCCAGCTCAGATGACACATACAAGCTACACAAAAGAGGAAAAGAAAGAAAGAAAGTGAGACAATTCCTGAGCATGACAACAATACAGTACCCCACACGAGTAACACACTAAACTGTTTTGAAAGCTAGATATTTTCTGTTGTTCTTTACAAGAAGCAGAAGTAAAAAAAAAAAAATTTCTATTCTTAACACAAACTATTTCTCTATTTCCTCATGAGAGCCAAGAATTCACATTAAGAGTCAACATACCAATAAATAACAGTATTACTACCTTCCAGTTATATTCATTTCTGTTTTCATTTATGTACTTGATGCAGTACGTTTAACTCAATCATCAACAATGAGAACAGGATTTCTGAACCTCCATTTTGGGGATCTAAAACTTTAAGCTGAGCACAGACACATTCATTTTTGGTCCAGCAATTAGAATGGGAAAGAATACTGCACAAGCATCACGGATAAAAGAAAAGGTGCCATTATATTTATAAGGTGATGTGATCTGCAGTAGACTTCATATTAAAAAAAATCTAGTGTATTAATCCAGGCTTTGCAATTATGGACTAGAATAGCTTAAATCCTTAAATAAGGCTTAAGAAAGGGAAGAACATATTCTTTTTTTCCGTCTCTCACCATTGTTCAACATTACATGAAGTTTGTACAGATTCTCTATAAAAATAAACCACTGGTTTATTTATTGTGTATAAGCAAGTAGCTATAAATTAATTACAGATGTCCAAGGGAATCTTTGTGAAATATATGTTTGCAAGATATTGTTACACTCAGCTAAAAGTGAAAATCCAAATTAGTTGCAAAATCCTATCATACTGATTAAATACATGGCTTACCTAAGCCTATATTTCAAATTAAATAGTTCTGAATCTATTTAAAAGGCTGTGACCAGACTACTTAACAAGAGCAAGCAAGAACTTAGCACAAAAAAAAATGCTGCTACAGCAGCCTGTCACTTTTCAGCCAGCAGCTGCTTCTACTAAATCCTGAAGTGCCTTTCTTCCTTCATTGTAGATGTATAGTCATAGTAGCCTATTTCACAGCATCACTGCAGCTGCACATTAAAGCATGAATTAAAACTCAAACTTTCAGAAGCTGAGCCAAATTTAACCTAATTTCCATATTTGGATACTTAGCACTGTAACTGAGATAAAGAAAATGAAACAAGTCACTATCAGAAAAGTCTTGCAGTTTTTCCTCAGCCACAAAAATCCACAAGGTGTAGTATGCAGGAATTTGGCAGTTCAACTACCTGTGACATTTAGTTCGATTCATTTCTTCCCCATCCTGTGTCCTCCACATGGTTTGAACAGCCCCTCCAGAACAGACCATGTTCCTTGGGAATTACTAAAGAGGCATGGAACGTACCCGCATGTCACAAAGCCAGCACTAGGCTGGGTAGTAACCATTTTCATCTGTAGTCTGAGATGACCCATATGTGGCTCAAGAGAAATACACAGTCAATGCATTTTCTTCTAAGTTCTTGAACATTAAACAATAAGTAAACAGAAATTTGCCAGAAGGAATAACCTTTGTCAATAGGCACGGAGGAAAATGCCAAAATAGCACACAAGAATTAACCTGCTTAGTAATGCCTCTGGAAGAGAAACATTACATTTGTCACTCTTCATCAAATCATTGCTTTGTCCAGCCCATCATTCAGCCTTTAACAGCAGCAAATACTAGGTATTTCAGAGAAAATGTAAGAAACCCTACAGAGGATATTAACAAAGTACCATATTCTAGAAATTTTCCTTTCTGTCCCAATCTGTTAATATTTACATTGCTTTTTTTTTTTTTATCTTGTCAAAAATATTTGTGGCTGTTCTTATTGTCCTTTAAAAAGCATTTTGTTGTTTAGTCCTGCTTATCTGTTGGTTTTGCAGGTATCTTGTACTAGTGAATGACACAAATTATTTATATGTTGCAACTAAAATATATTTAATCAGCTTTAAAGTTAGGTTTTAAATGTTTGACGTTTCTCTGCTTCATCTCTGGTCTAATCTTGGATTGGGAAAAGTAGCAGTTGAAACTAACAAGTCTATTTTCCTGTTGTTATATCTCTACCTCTTTGCAGATCTTCATAAAGCTACACAGTCACAGATTTTCAGCCCTTCTCTTTTGGAAATCTACATATTTTGTTTTGTGTTTGATCCTTTTTCTTGTTTTACACAGCTTTTTGATAACAGGTGTTTAAAGCATAAATGTAATGTTTCAGAGGGAATAAGAATTTGCAGTCTTCACACACACACGCAGGCGACTTAGTGGAAGAGACTTGCTGTGCAAGCCCAATCAGCTGCACAGCATACAAGCAGTACATGGGGTACATTCACCACCTGATGAGAATGTACTGTCACAGAGTCCCTTTCACCTCTTGGTCTAGAACCTGAGCACTGGGAGCCAATGCCTTCAGGCAGCACTGATGTGGTGCCGAAGGCAGAGTCATACCTGTTTGCAGGGTGGTGAATCATCTGCATAGGTGAAGAACAATGTATTGCTGAGCCTTCACTGGGTCTGTTTAGCCAAAATCTAAATTGCTGTTCCTCTGTAAGGGCCAAGTTGCTGTACTGTCACCATATTTTAGGCTAGCTAGAAACCACCGGTGTACTCAGCTGTAGACAGGAACTACCAATCATTTAAAGTAAGAAGCAACAACAGCACTCAGCCATATCCTAGTGCTTCAACCCAACCTGACGTTTTTATTGCATTAAAGACACAGGAAAGATTTATGATCTATACAAGTTAGAAGACAAAGTCTGCAGACACTGTGCAGAAATTGGGAGATGAGTTTTCTTCTGCTAAGTAACTGGGTGTGCATGAGATTGCAAAGACTGGCACTAAAGAAATTGTATAATGACAAGTAATTTCATAAGAGATCCTATCCTATTTTATCTCTACTGTTGCTGGAGGGGGGATCACAGTGTTACAGTGGGTGTGGGTAGGCCAAATATTTTGTGGTGTGTGATGTGCATATTCCAAGAAGCACAAATTTTCTCTGAGCAAAAGGAACATACCTATATGCTTTCTTTTCAGGCAGTTTACCTTCTGAATATTCAATATACCCATCGCCAGTCTAGAGCAGTACAAAGCATGTGGGGACTTAGTGTCATCAATGTTTACCATAAGGAGCAAAAGGCAGATGGACATGAAGCTGACTGCATGCTGCATAAACCAGTGTGCCTTAGCCGTGTTGTCCAAGTGGGCCGCCTAGACCTGAACAGCTCTTACTGAGGTTCCTTTGAACTGGCAAGAGTTAATGCATTTAAATGTAAGTGAATAGATCTAAGACACAACATATTGGCTTCTATTGCAAGCTGACGTAGTACAGGCCCAATTCACCAGACTAACCCAAGGCTATTTTAATGTACTTCGTGGTATATCAACATTCTAATGGTTGCAACACTTCTTTCTCAACTCTTAAATTATTTTTTTTTTGTACATAGGAATTCATACCACTTAATCTAGAAGAGATGTAATAATGCAGTAAGGCTGGGAAATTTTTAATATAATTAAACCCTCAGAAAAGATACTACAGCGTTTGGAGAGATGATGCAAATTGTCTTTATGCCTTCCTCCTAACAAAGGCAATAATAACTGGACTAGGGGGAGTGGGACAAAGCTGGAAGTGGGCAGATTCAGGCTGGATGTGAGGAAGAAGTTCTTCCCCATGAGAGTGGTGAGCCCCTGGAATGGGTTGCCCAGGGAGGTGGTTGAGGCCCCATCCCTGGGGGTCTTTAAGACCAGGCTGGATGAGGCTGTGGGCAGCCTGATCTAGTGGGAGGTGTCCCTGCTCATGGCAGAGGGGTTGGAACTGGGTGATTCTTGTGGTCTCTTCCAACCCTGACAGATTCTGATTGTGTTTTAGCTGAGGACTTAGTGGTTTTGGCTTAATGGTTGGACTTTATGATCTTAAAGGTCTCTTCCAACCTAAAGGATTCTATGATTCCATGATAAAATGATGGACAACTCCTTGGCACAGGTTGCACACAATTAGTGAAAACACTTTAAGGGCAACATGGGGATTCTTTACAGAGCATTTAAAAGACTTTGCTTTACCTTCCAGACAACTCTTCATGATCACACCTGTATCTAAATGAGAGATTAAAAATCTGGAACTCAAAAAAAAAATCTAAATGTATATGTACCCTTTTAAAGTACATGAAAATTATCATCTCAGAATAATAAAATAGTCTCAAGAGCTTTCACAATCACCTGAAAAACCTTATACCAGACAAGTACTTGTACCAAAAAGAGTATCTCTTCAACACAATAATATATGTACTATGCTTAAGAGAGGAATACAGTGGAAACTGGCACGCAAGGAAAAATTACTCTATACAGCTTGTAGGCAGTATGAAATAACCACATCTTGTTACACTATTGTGAGCATATGTTAGTTGTGCACAAGTGTTGTTACTGACACCCGATCCCCGGGATCTCTGCCACCCAACCTCTACCGTTGGGTACCATCACAGACACAGGCTTCAATGTGAAGGATGCTGCAAATGGCGCTTATTGCGTCGCTGCAATTGCTTATCTATGACAAGCCACGCCCACAGCGCCCCTCGTGGGCGGTCTGAGCTTTCCGTTACATCGCCAGATCTTCCCCACGCCGATCCCTGCCTAGGGCGGGCTCTGCTCACCACAACACACAAGTTATATCTTGTTATTTCTTGACTATTATTAGGTATAGAACAGTTTTACATCTGAGCAGTCAGATATAGCTGAAGACACCAAAGGAAACAGAAAGTGTCTCTAGTTATGTATCCTGAATTCAAGTGTAAAAAAAAAAAAATCAACACTTGCATAAGAATTCAACACTTGGTATCCAACAAAAAGTATTTTCCAATTAAAAAATTATAATTTCTAAAGACTTGGCAAAAATGTCTGCTTTATAATTACTTTCTTCCTAAGAAGTATTTTTAGCCTGAAAATAAATCCATGTTACAAAGAACAGATTATAGTAACCATTCTGGGTTAAAACTAAAAAAAAAACCTAGAATTGTTTTAACTGTCTTTTCTCTAATATAATTCACCACTGGGCACTTAAATAACAACATGCAGCTCTTAAATAATCTTCCTATTAAAAGCTAAAACCAGACTTCTTGCCAGAGATGACAGAAGATTTCCATATGCATATAAAGAAATTTGTACATAGCTATGTAAACCACTTTCTAATGATTGCATTGATAAGTGGACAAATAATGTAAATTTTGGGGGGTATAATCCCTGGTAATGCTGTTTTGAAATATGTATGTACATACACATTCTTAATTTTTTTGTTCTGGGTAAATTCCTCTAAACAGTAAAATAAAAAGACTGTATGACCATCAATTTAGTTTATATGCAGAACAAAATTATGGTTCACAGAATCACACAATTATTGGGAGTTGCAAAGACCTCTGGAGATCATCTAGTTCAGCTTCCTTCTTAAAGCATTTTCTAGATGACTCATATCAAAATACCCCTTATTGATTCACACTTCTACACATTTTCACTTTTTGTACCTGTTACAACAAAGGCCTTAAGTCATCTCTGCATGCTATTTCTATACATAGATAGACGGTAATAGTGGTAATAGATGCCATAGAAGTCTTTCACAAAGCAGGTAGGTAGTTTCTTTGGAATGCATCACCTACTGAAGCAATTTTTATTATTATTTTTAATAATAATTTGAAATTATAAAATTTAAATTATATCTTATAATGTAATAATGAATTATAGTATAAATTCTCTATTATATAA
>NW_008617701.1:536-837 GCF_000691845.1 Merops nubicus | reverse complement strand
TGGGGGACTTTGAACAGACCATGTGTGCCTCATAGCATAAAAATTCTTTTCCATGAGGAAAAAGCAGTAGCTGAGACTGTCATGACCACCACACTGCTTCACCCCCTTTCCTTTAGGCTCCTCCAGCTCCGCAGGGCAGCCGCAGCCCTGGTGCCCTTCCAACCCCAAAGCATTCTATGGTTCTGTTCTGTGATCCTAATTCAGAACTCCCCCAGAGTGCATCCCACCCTGCTGGCCCACCCACACCTCCCGGGGTGCCCTCTGGCTCACCCACCCACACCTCCTGGGGTGCCCTCTGGGA
>NW_008617701.1:0-440 GCF_000691845.1 Merops nubicus | reverse complement strand
GAGTTGCTCAGGAGCAGTCCTGCCCCTCCTGTTTGCCCACCCCTGAGCTCTGGGGGCTCTGGGGGAGGCGGGGGGTGGTTCTCCCCACCCCGCTGTGCTCGCCGGGGGGTGCTGGGGATAACCACGCTCTCTGTCCCACAGCTCATCTTCTCGGAGGACTACCAGCAGGCCGAGGGCTTGGCCTGGCACAAGAAGCACTTTGCCTGCCTGGAGTGTGAGACGCTGCTGACGGGCAACCCCTGCTCCCTGGACAACAGCGGCCTCCTGTGCACCACCTGCAGCCAGCGCCGGCGCCTCTGAGTGGGGCAGCCCGGGCACCCACCAGCACTGGGGCCGTCTGACAAGCACGGGAGAAGGGGGAGATTAACAAACAATTAATTAGATCTGGACTCATCCCTTGCAAGCAACTAAGAGTCCCCTGGCATCCAGAGCAGCTCGCA
>NW_008617700.1:5291-5916 GCF_000691845.1 Merops nubicus | reverse complement strand
TGGGCACGCGCGGCCCCGGGAACAGGAAGCGCGCTGAGCCCTCGACTCCCCAGCCCCGAGCTGCTCTGCACACACTTCTGCTTCTCCTTTTGTCTCTTTCTTCCCCATCCCCCCTGCTATTCTTGGATCCTTGTCTTTTTTCACACCAGGGTTGACTCTACAAGTGCATCCTCGGGTCCCGGCTGTGCTCATAAAACATGGTACACGTCCTCTGTTCCCTTTCCTCTCCAGAAGGCCAGCAACAGACAGGAATGCTTTCCATGTCCAAGACCTTGCCGTGGTGCCAAGGGGACCACGAGTGCCTGGGGTCACCTATGTGCCAAGGCTGAGGCAGGCAACACACAGCAGCAGTGCAGCACCCTCCTGCAGGTTATGCCCGCCCAGCCACACGACTCGGCTCTCCTGGGCTGCCCTCAGCTACCCAGATGAAACCTCCACTCTCCAGCGCCCCAAAGAACCCTCTGGGCAGGTCACAGGAATCCTGCGTGCTCTCTATGGCCACAGGGGCAACCCGTGCAAACCCAGAGCTGCAGACCAGGTCCGGGCTAGCTATCTGAGCCCAGCACTGCCCTCCTGCAGGCAGCCTGCTGGGAGATGTGGCTGGCCGGGGCAGCAGGCCCCCCGC
>NW_008617700.1:0-5260 GCF_000691845.1 Merops nubicus | reverse complement strand
AGCCCCAGCCTCTCAGAAAGGACAGGAGGAGGTGGGAGGTGGTGTTGAAGCCGCCCAGAAGACAGGAGGAGAACAGGACAAACAGCTGCTACCTACAGCAGGCCCACACAGCACCAGGAAAGCTTTCACCATACTGAGTCCAAAGGTCTCAGCTTGGACAGCTAGATACAAAGGAGGAAAACCAACCATTTCCAGTCACCTAGCCATTTCCAGCCATGGCCCATGACTGCTCTTTTCCACAACACTGACTTCAAGGTCTGGAGGTCTTGTGAAGGAATGGGAGCTAAACAGTAACCAGAGAGGGCAATCCAGCTAGGAAAGGAGCCCGAGTCTCCCCTGAGGCCACCTCAGCTAGCCTGTCTGCTGCTGTGGGCAGCAGGAACAGCAAGAGACTTGCTCATTTCAAGTACCAGCAGCTTCAGACTTCCCCGCACAGCACCAGACTGGGAAATCCTGCAAAAAGCTGAACAGGCTGCTAGCAATGACCGCGACAAAACTCATGGGCAAGACAGAAACTAACGACAACGGGAAGTACAGGAGAGCCGAGAGGGAAGCTAAACTTCATTGTTAGAAAGGCAACCCAGCACCTGCAAGGACTCTCCTTGAAGTGCTTCTATTTTCACACACATGATGAGCTGGGATGTGGTGAGATGCAGGGATCCAGATGTACAAACTTAAAACTGACATTAAAAAATAGGAGACTTTAAAGGCACAGAGAGCTGTGGCTCAAGGGAAGAACTTTACGTCAAGTTGTAGAAGTTGACCTAAAACACTGCACATAAATCAAAGCCAGGCTACAACTGGTACAGGAAAGAAATATGGTTTAGTAATAGGAGAGAAATGACAGGAACTTCTGGGCAGAAGTCCCAGAAGAGAACTCCTAATATCAAAATAATATTAGATTATGTAGGGTTGATATGAAACCACAGCAGAAAAAAAATCAAAAACCTAGTCATTCCTACACCTTATGAACTAGATGAAGAAGAAAACCTGTCTGAGGAAGAGAACATTAGTGGGACACAGGTGAACAGGGAAAGAACAAGGAAGAGCCTAGATCAGAAGAGAAAGGGATAGTTAACACTAAACCCATGTGTAAATTCAGTATCCTCCAGTAGGACAAGCCACAGGATGCAGTGTAACCCACGTCAGTATTTTTGTGCATACAAATCCCAAAACACATAACTTACAGGTTGAATATACACTTCTGGTTGCTTTCAGCTCAGGAAAGGACTGGAAGCACACAGCTGCCTTGGTGTCTTTGATCTGAGACATCTATTAAAAACTACCAGGGAGGAGCTCCTGCTGGTAAGGAAGGGAAATATCACAGTAGAGAACCATAGTTGGTACCTTTGAGGTTGCTGTCCCAAGTGGCTGCAGCGGAGAACAGCAGGCTATAACTGACCCACTAAAATACTTTCTTAATGTAATTAACAAGTCAAGAGATTTCAGCAAGAAGACTACTGTTGTTGGGCTTTCAGTGCAACGCAGGTGGTAGAACCTCACCTTGTAAATCCTTCCTGGAAGCAACCCACAGCTAGCAGTGGAACAAAAATTATGGAAGATAAATGAAATGGACAACTAAAAGATACCCATGTTTGTAAAAAAGACACTGAGAAAGTGGATGGAATCCAAGCATAAGGCCACTGAAGAGGTGAAGAGCCTGGAGCACAGCACAGATAGAAGAGGCTGGGTTGGTTCAGTTTGGAGAAAAGATGCTTAGGGAAGGATTTAACAGCTGTCTGAGACCACCTAAAAGGGGATTAGGGGTTTTAGAGACAAGGAGCCAGAATCTTCTTTGTGGGACACAGCAAAAGGACAAGAGGGTACAGGCATAACCTCCAGCAAGGGAAATTCTGATTAGATACCAGGAAAAATTGCACAGGCACGCTCCCCAAAGGGCAAGAGAGTCTGCATGGCCCCAGAGAGTCTGAGGAATCTCCATTCATGGAGATGTTCTGGACTCACCTGAACAGGGCCCTGAGCAACCTGATCTAGCTTTGGGGTTAGCTCCACTAATGGTGCTGGTGATTCATGGACATATGTAGAGACAGTGATGATTTCTGCTATTTGTTTAGCACAATGGAGCATTAAGCCAACAATTGCACAGACCTATAGATGATCCCAGTTTTACACTAGAGAGCTTACAGTTAGGTCACCGTTGCTTTGTATGTAAATTTAGAATTATTCTTCTGTATGAATATTGTTTTACATATGCCTACCTAGGATTCCATCTGCTGCTCTACTGCCCATTCATTCACTATCACAAGATCCTTCTGCAGTCACTCAGAGTCAGCTCCCACTCTATTAACCTGAGGGAGGAACTTTCTACCACCAGCCAGTTTTCTCACCTCACCAAGCTCTGTTTCCAGGTCATTTAGAAACATACTGAACAGCATCTGTTTTAGGTTAGGCCCTCTGATCTGACCACTGATGACTTCCCCTTGCTGTAAAAGCTGCATCTTTAGTCTCGCCTTCCATTTACTATTTTATACTAATTCTTTAGCCAAGAAAAACTTCACCTCCTTTCTTATGCCATGACTTTAGCTTTATTTAAAGACACCAATGAAAAAAATCTTGTCAAATAATTTTTTGGAAATCCAAGGAAACGGTATCAGCCAGACCTGCTTCATCCACAAGCTTGCCAAGGCCCTCAAAAAAGTCCAGCTTTCCAAGACAGGATTTGCCTTTACAAAAGCAGATGCTGACTTTTTCCTTTAATATCACAGTCACTGCTTTCCCCTTTATACTGTCTACCCTCTTGCCCAGGTATCTACTTTCTTGGTCTGTGCTTTCTCCTCATTTGGGGGATCTCACTTGGAGCCCCTTTTGAGAATATGCTCATCTGTTACTTCTGATTCTCAGCACTGAGATGACTTTAGACAGGAGGTTTTGCTGTTCCACACAGAACTGCATCATAGTTCAGTTGTTAGTGCACAGTGAAGGCCATCTGGGCTTGGGGGACAGGGAGATGGACCTTATTCCTGTGACTTGCCTAAGCCAGGTGCTCTCTGCCAGGCCACTGTGTTTTCCCAGCTTCCTACCATGGTATAATGCTTGAGCAAATCCCATTTCCTTACACCATGCCATGGCAGTCTCCACAGCAGAGCACTTGTTGGGACTGACCGTGAAGATTTTATGTCCTGCTGTCACATAAAGGGCTAGAAAGCCTGTAGCAGATCAAGAAATCACCAGGGTTTAAAATCTTGGCCACCTGACCTCTGTACAAAACCATTCAGAGACGTGTCAGCTGTGGGGTTTGCAGAGTAGCAGTAGCTGTATGGAGTGGGCATCACAAGCCCCACTTGCTCTTTATCAAAGTGAGAAGGAGCCATGGTAACAGCAGTAACCTAGACCACCATGAACTCCAGACCTCTGTCTATCCTGTAGCTCCTGTTATAAGGTGGGTTTTTCCCCCCTTCTGTGCTCAGTTCCTACTGCTACTATTTTTATTTTTTCTCACCAACAAGTCTTCTCCTAACTAACATTCATAGCACTCACCCACAGGATGGCATCAGGATCTTGACTCTCAGATCCCCACTGATGGGGGCCTGACAGCAGCTGGTGCAGGAAGTGCCACGGCCCTAAACCAGGGGGTCCTACTAAAGGAAATAAAACGGTATTAGAATTATCACGACGATGTCTTGAGGTGGACTGGGGAGAGACCTCATAGACCTCAAGAAAGGCAGGGTGGACGCACACCCTTCCGCAGGGCCGGCGGCTCCTGGCACGGAGCGCTCGCAGCTCTGGAGGAGCAGCTGGCAGCCTGTGGGAGCTGCAGCACCCCCTGTGACTCACCTGTGTCCCAGCCACACAGGCACGGTCCTGAACTCCGCCTGCTCCCAGGCAGGCTAAGGAGAAGGTAGCTCCAGGTCAGGCAAACCGCACGCCTCAAGTGGAGGGCTTCATTTTCACCATTTGCAAAGCACTTCCTGAGCTGCAGTTAATGAGTAATGAGAGGGGTGGAGGAAGGCCAAGGCCAAGCTGGGAGAGGTAGGTGCAGACGGAAGGGACAGACTGCTCTTCCTGCCTCCCATCCGCCGGGTTCACGCCCTCCCTGCTACATTCCTGCCCGGTGTGTAACTGAAAGGCACGGAGGCAAAGCTGGACGCGGCACTGTGCTCTCCTGGGCCTGGTTTCTTCATCCCCAGCCCTGCCACCCTGGCTCACATCACCCTCCCTGAATACCTCACTGCTCCCAAGGGCAACAGGCACACAAAGCAGGAGGCTACAAGCAGACACCTCTGATGGTCCTACATTCGAATCATGTCGGAGACACCAGACGTCACACCTAAGCGAGGCAGCTCTGTGAGGTTTGCCCCTCTTCAGTCCCCTAAGACTCAAGATACAATTTTGTATCGTTTCTGCTGTTCTAATCCAGGCTGCGGCCAAATGGGACAAGCCCAGCTCCCTGCTGCATCTCCACTGCCTTGTTCTTGAGGGCTAACGGGCTTGGTTGCACACACAGCCAGAGAACAACGCAGCCACAGGCATGGGTGCTCTGAGGGAGTGAGCTGCACCAAGCCTGCTGGGACAGAGGTCCCTGTGCATTCAGGACACTTGCACCAAGTTGTGTTTAGGGATACATTACCGACTTAGCATGTTTCAAAAGCTTGCTCTTAGACAGGGCTTAGTAACTCTGAAATATTTTTTTAAAACAAATGTCACTTCGATATCAAGTCCTAGGGCTTCAAATTCAGACTTGCATAAGCAACTACATTTTTGCAGAACTTGGTGGTGCATACTGGGCCCCTCAAAAAACTAGCACAGGTTTCATCAGGCGTGAGATGGGCAGTGATATAACTGCCTCTGCAACAGAGAGAAGTATCCGTGCCTGAGGAACGCCACTGAGCTCACGTTCATTCCAAAACAAGGGTATTTTCAAAACATCTTTTATTCACGAGCAAACACACAGGCAGGCACAAAGCATCCCGCTCCTTCCAGGTCAGCATCTCCCTCGTTCAAGTGCTCCCTTCCCGGGGCTGACGGGACCCGCCCACTGGGAGAGAGGCACCGGCCAGGGCACGGCCCCTCGCCGGGCAGGAGAGGTCCAGGGTCTCAGGAGGTTGCTACTGCACCGGTCCCGGCCCCGTGCGGCGGCAGCGTCATGGGCGGCAGGAACATGGCCTTCAGCTTGCCCGACATGCTGGCGATCTCTGGGTCCTGCGACTCGTAGGATTTGATCAGCCGGGCGAACTTCAGGACTCCTGCAAGAGAAGGGGTGGGAAGGAGGCACCTGCCCGTTGCCGCTGCCTCCTCGGCG
>NW_008617699.1:153562-160718 GCF_000691845.1 Merops nubicus | reverse complement strand
AGCGCCAGACACTACCCGCAGCATCCCAGGGCGCGGAGCCTCGTCGCCCTCCCGGGAGCCCCTCGGCTGCCCGCGAGGCAGGGTGCGGGGTCCCTGGCGTGCCGCAGCCTTACTTCGTCTTTGGATGGGTGATGCTTCGTGAGGATGAGCTGCTGCAGCTCGGAGGTTGCTGATGTAGCTTCTAGGAAGGCTACAGATAAAGGCACATTGTGCGCTTTTGCATTCCTCCCGCGTCCCGTACTTCTGCTTTGCATAAAACAGAACGGCGAGGAGGCCCGGAGAGCGCAGCATGCCCTTTCCATTAGCTCTCCTCTTTCATCTCCACCTTAAATCTTTTGGGATGTGCATCTTCTGTCGTGCTCAAGTGGACTGTCTTGGCTTTTCTGCTGTTCCTTGTCACCTGGGGATGACACGGGGGAGGAATAGGGACCGTTTTTTGGTATCAGAGCTATCTAGTACTCAAATGAGTGAGCCTAAGCTCACTCAAGAGTTTAAAATCGTTGTAAAACATTATGGTATGTGTTTAGCAGAGTGCTGGTTTGTTTTTTTTTTTTTTAAGGGTAAATGTCTGTCAGGCAAACTATTTTCCCAGTTCTAATGGAACACCTTTCCGATGCAAAACTAGTTAAGTCAGCTGAAAGGCATTGCATGTGTGTGCAGAGTTGAATATTTAGTTCACTGTAAAGGTGAAAAGCTTGTGAGATTGGAAGGAAAAAAGTGTCTTCCTTTTTCACGTGTTCCAATGCACCTTTTCAGCCCATAGCCAAATTTTTTCACTCAGGCAGTGGGCAAATGTAGCAAAAATTACATGGATGTAGGTATGCTTCAGTATGGGATGCAATCCTGATTTCCTTGAAAAGGAGCTATTACAACTTTTTTAAAAAAGAGGCCTTGAGGAATACGCTTTAATTTCTTGTGAACTGCCTCATACTTGTATAGTAGTTTTTATTAAGATTTGCAATCTCAGATTTTTTTTTTTTTAATGCTTGCCTGATTGGAGAAAGTTTGGTTTTAGGTCCCCATGCTATAAAAATGGTTGCAAGCTATCAGTATTGTTTTTCAAGGATCTGATTTTGTGGGGTCAGACTCTCCTATTTCATTTTCTCTTGTGACAAGGTGTAAGGAATAGCTTCACAAAGATTCTTCCTGTGCCAAAACCTAGGAGGTGAGGAGGACATTTAGGAAAGTTTGTAGGACTAATTGCAAGGAATAAAAGATGATAAGGAAAAATATTTATCAGAGAGTGCTTTTATTCTTCGGGATGTTTTAAGAAACTCTCTTATTCTAGAACTCTTGAGTTGATGTGAAGGTGACAAACACCATTTTCCACTGGGTGTGGACAGAGCATGTCATCCAGCACACATGTGGAGACTTGATGGCCTTGGTCGGTGGTAGGAGCATGTTAGCTGAGGATAAGATGTCTTTGATGAATGTAACTTTCCCTAAAACTGTGCTGTTTAGAGAATAATAGTAGTGCACTAAGAGGTAATACTTGAAGTGTTAATTATTTTTGGAATCTAAAATGGATTAGAGTAAGTGTTCACTCTTATGAGTGGATTCTTACATTTAAATGAAGCATTCAGGTTTTTAATGTACTTTGCAATAATTATTCCTTTTATTGTGTATTAGCTAGGAGCTACATATCTACTTAGTAATCTGCAAATTTTGATATAATGGCAATGTCTATTGCAGGTATTTTGTGTCTTGGTCAATTGCTTGGTATATTACACAACTGAATGAGTGCTCTTGGGAAGCAGGTTCTTAACAAGGATATAATAATTTACCAGATGATCTGAGATACAGTAAAGACAGAACAAATTATCAGTTTGGTTGCTTATTAGACCTTTTTCTGTAACTGTTATTTGAGGCTGTGTAGAGTTCTAAAGTTGCTTGGAGGAGATTATTAAGACACAGTCATCTTGGTTGTTGTTGGGTGAATACTGCTGGATATATTTCCAGTTTAGAAATTGTGAGCACTTCCTTAGGTGTGGTACTGCACTGTACAATATGAATAAAAAGAATTGTCATTTTAACAGACAAGGTTGGAACTAACTCTTTGGAAGGCCAGATGGAAAACATATTTTGTATGTACAGGAACCGTGTATACATTAGACAAGGAAAATTCATTGTTATTAGAAGAACTAAAACACTAAAAATATGGTTTTATAAGAAGACACTATTTTTTTTAACTTGTTCATCAGTACAAATACATTTGGGAATTGGAGAGTTGTAATACAACTCATAACATGCCAGGAAACTTGATTTTCATGTTATTGTAGTTGACTTAGACTTTTTTTCTTTTTGCAGTGAACTCTTGCTCTGATTTGTAAGAGCATGGGGATGCATTTTTAGAGAAAACCCTTCACATTTAGACTTTCTGTGTCTTTGATTATAATGAGTATTGAAAGTCTTTTAGCATTAAAAGTATTAAAATTAGTCTCTATATGAATACTGGTCTTGTATGTAAAAATGAAGATGCCTAAAATCTGTTTCTTAAGATTTTTCCCACTTAACATTTTTTACTGCAAGCTGTTGATTGCAGGAGATGTTTGCTTTCCTCGGTGTGACCTTTGCCTCATTATTTATGCTAGTGAGCTGTCTGAATATATAACATGATTGTAGAAGCAATTTTAACTTTAATAATTATAAATTATTTGGAAATTCCTCTTATGTACTCATTTTAAAACTTTAAGCTTGCTGTGCATGTAGTTTAAATTGGTCCAGCTACAAAGGCATTAGCAACGAAGTCCTTATAATGCCATTTGTGTTTGGACTAAGGCAATGTGTATTTATGTGCCTGCTACCTCTAAGTGATGAGAAAGCAATCAGAATAAAGGCAGTAGTTATTTCCATTTTAAAAGAAATTTTTAAAGAACTACAATTTCTTCAGTATAACTGAATTGCCATGACTAATTAAGATACTAATTGAATGTGTTTGTGCAAGAGTGATTTAATGTCTTTGTTTTTATTAAGTTGACATGATAGTGAATATTGTAGAACAGAATAGTTGGCTGCAAAATGATTTGTAAAAGTTCATTAAAGCTATTCAACAGGGGATTGAATTTTTTTGGACCAGTTTCCTTTGGTCATCCCAAACGAAGTCCACAGGTTTACTGACACGCTTACTTGAGTAAACACAGTTGGAGTTGACCCTTTTTATGCATTGCTGCTCCTTGAAATAAATCTTATAAATCTATAACATAGTTGCAGTATTCAACTATATAATTAAGGCTTCTGGTTTTCGTTTTAAACCAATATTTACCACTAAAAGCCTGCTGAAGAAAAGCAGACTTTCCATACTGGTAAATATTGGTTTATACTGGAAAACCTCAAACATTTTTCTTACCGCTTTTGGCCTGCACACCTCTGGCCAGCTGCCGGTGCCACACCTTGTCAGTATCACTCTGTGAGCAGTAGGCAGTCTGAATACTTGAGAATAAAAGCCTTAATTAAAATTCATGCAAGCTGCTTGATGTGCTGGAGCACTCACCTGGCCTCTAGGCAACATGGCCAACCTCCTTCCAGTCTTCTGCTCCCTGCAGGGTGAAGCTCACATAGAGTGTGAAGAACTTTTATGCCAGTGCATCCTAAGATAAAACCTGAAGTCCTTGGCAACCACACATGGTGTTAAGATTCTGCTCCTCTCTGAATTTATTTGCCAATGGTTGTGACACTATTTTTTGTGTTACTACATTATCCTGGGAAATCTGGTTCTAGAATGAAATGAGTTCATAAACCTCAACAGTGTCTTGTGTGTGTTTCTTTTTTTTCTAGTAGAATGCGATTTATACAGGTGTGACTGTCCTTGGGGACCAGAATGTATGGATAAGGAGAAGGAGAAGCAGGCAGAGCCAAGCAGGAAGCCAGCACAGCATCTATTCTGTGGCTGGCAATAGCTGTTTATTAACTCTTGCTGAAGGGCTAATACTTAGAGGAAGTAGCATGTTATTTTCAGTTGTATCATATAAATGTCTTCCCCTGGATGCCACAATAGGTTTTAATTACATTTTTTGAGTATCCTAGTGTAAATACTATATGGAAATTTAAAAATGCATTTAATGAAAGCTGTCTGACAATAGGCTGCACCGGATTGCTTTGTCCAGAGCCAGTAGCAATGCAAGGCTCCCGTGCTAGCATTCCTGTTACAGTTCCATGTTGTTCTTCAGAAGAAAAACAGTAGAAAGTAAATAATCTTCAGGCCCAGGTAGTCCTTCCACTCTCCGCTTACATTTCCAAATCCTGTTGTTTGGATGCCATTTTTTCAAAAGGCATGGGCTTAATCCCAATTCTGGTTTATGATCTATGTGGATAGATTTCTGAGCTTGTGTAGTTCGTAATGTAGAATTAGGACTCAGTTTATTTTGGGCATGCCAGTGAAAAAGCATCCTATGGTTAAAACGTCTGGTGGGTACTGATGTGGTCTCCCTTTCACTGGTGTCTTCGGCACATGTGATTCTGTTACCAGCCTGTTCTGCCAATGACCAGGCCCAACAGGAATGATAGCACCAGCAGGAAGATGAACCAATACACAGACTGTATTGTAGACAAGAAGGACATTCCATGAATGATCGCTGGGGGTACAAACAGATCAATCAGCTGGTACATAATCAACACAACCCCCCATGACCCCACAAAAGATGTGACTCGGCCCACAACAGGTGGTACAAACAGAGACCCGAGGGTGCCCACAGTTGGCATGGGAAACAGCCAGACCGGCAAGCTGAACACATAAGAGAAAGGTGCCCACATGGCGACTCTCACCCGATCGACCCAAGTTTGCAAACGTCTAGACAGACCGGGGCCCAGCTCCAGGAGAGTCAGGAGGTCTGCCCTGAACCAGGAAGCTCTGTGGAGTGCACTCCACGGACAGACACTCCTGACTCCCTGCCAGTGGTCCCAGCTTTTATCCCCAAGCAGACACCTGACCTTTGTCAACTCAATGCGGGACCCCTGGGGCTCATTTCCCTTCTGGCTCTCCCTGCAGGGCCGGCCGCACCCTGGGGGGAAGCTATAAGGCAAACTCACCACCTCTTTATGAAGGGCTGTGGGAATCACCCATATGTCAACCTTAATTCGGGGCTCGGGGTTCAGCCCCCAGCATTTCACAGCCGTTTGGCCAGTCTCCCTCTCTGATCTTCTCTCATGTTATGTTGTACCTGGACACAAATGGTTTTGAAGTGCCATGCGTCTGTCGTTTGAAATTTGATTCAGACCACCCCTCAAATTCATTACTTTTTTTACCATTTGATGATAGTAAGTCACAAATAGGCTACAATAAACAGTGTAGACACGTTATTGACATACTGTATGAAACATGGTAGTTTTGGAAATGCTGTAAAAATGGCTCAGGGGACTCAGGTGAAGCAGGTTTTCTGTCACCAAGCACCACTCTGACAAGGTGACATGTTGAAGAACAGGAGGGCAGGATTGGATGTAATTATTTTGCTTTCTTCACCTCTTCTATTTATTTGTTTAATTTCATTTGTTTGTTTACTTTGGCCTGCAAAGTTCTTAGCTCTGTCAGGCAGGCTGGCCGGATACGCCGACCCAGATGCTGCAGGACAGGTCATGGCTGGCCTGTGATGAGCTCCTACTTTATGTACAGTGAGTGGAGAATTTCATGCTGGGTTTGCCACTTTGTGTCTTGCTGTGGGAAGGTACCTCACTGTCCTCCATCCTGAGGAGTTCTGTGTGAGGCTGATTGTGGCTATGACTTAATTGCTTGGCAGGTTAAAAACAAATACATGCTACTGCTCTTTCTCAGGAAAAAAGAGATATCATGGATTGCTCTTTGTTTCTTTCCTTGTGTTCCAAGCAGTCATTTTCTTCCATGGATTTGTGATGGAATTGTCTAATCTTTTGTGCAGTGTTGTTTTTCTAGAGAGACTTTCTGATCTCAATTTGTTGGTATTTAGTTGAATTTTTATTGAAGGGGGACAGATGGTGTTCAGACTTTATAAACTGGAGGCTTAAAGGATTGGTGGAAAAACAGCACCTGCCGAGAACTGCAATAATTTGCATGTTGCAGTGCAGGTTTCCAGAGGGAATCGTCTGGAGGAGACAGAAGAAGCCTCTGCCACATGACTGGGATGCTAACCACAGATGTGCTTTCCTCAATCATCTACTTTTATAAACTTAAAATTTATAAAAGTAGACTTCTCTCCTGTTGTTAGCCAGCAGAGGATACAATTTGTGTTTAGTGGTGGTTCCACAAGTTGGTCTCCATATTCAGTGTGAGCTGGGTATGCTTGCCTTGTTAACTGAAGAAGCTGCTACTCTGTGTGGAACTATACTGCTGTGCCAGAACCTTTGGGGCTATACTGGGCTTACGGGTGCAGACTGGAAGTAAGCATAGGGTTGCTCTCCACTTATTTGGGAGCATTGGGAGGATCGCTGGGTTAAGGTTTGGCAAGAACAGTCCATCTGTCAGCTTCATTTACAGAGATCTTTATTGAATAAAATTGCAGCTTCTGTTTTCCTGTATGCTCATTTTCCTTTCCTGTGGTGTGTTGTTCAGCTGTGCTGCTCACTTAGGACAGTCTTTTTTGTTGTCATTCATCTTCCATCCTGCAAACTTGAATGTTTTATATATCAATTTCAACACTTCAGGTTTTGGCAGGGGTCACTTTAAATATGTTCATGGACACAGCAGCCTGTGATTATTGAAATAGTGCTATGCAAAATGCAAGACCCAAACTATTTAGCCACAGAGATTACCAGGAAAACTTCCACTTGATAGAAGTGTAGTAGACATTGGCTAATAAGAGGCCATCTACACTTAAACAACACTTCAGGAGCTTTGGAGATCTTTGAATGTATGTGTACATATGGAAATAGAAATTAATTGTTAGCTTTTTTGGTTTGCAATATGATCACCTTCCATCTTGTTCCTCTTCTTCATCTCCCTGCTGAGCCCTAAAGATGAAGAGGATATGCATGCATGTGTGTCACGTTGGTCTTATTCCCCAGACTCAGTAAATATTTTTATAGAATGGAACAATTGTGGCCTGGAGTGTTTCTGATTAACCATCGCACTGTGTTGGAAAATATATTCGTAGCTCTTTGGTCTTGTATTGTGGAGGTCTCCTTTGGCTGTTTACTCATCCATTCTGACTTTCCCACTTCAGTTTTATTTATTTATTTTAGTTATTTATAT